>NC_067451.1:39798498-40057238 GCF_025434085.1 Hippocampus zosterae | reverse complement strand
CAGTTAAGTACAAGTTAAAAGTCTACAAGTTAAACGTTAAAGTTAAAGTTAACAGTTAACAAAGTTAAAGTTAAGTTAAAGTTAAGTCAAGTTCCAGTTAAAGTTACCGTCTAAAGTAAGTTAAAGTTCAAGTTAAGTTAAGTTACAGTTAAGTTAAAGTTAAAGTTAAGTTAAAGTTACGTTAAGTAAAGTAACAGTTCAAGTTAAAGTTCAAGTTAAAGTTAAAGTTAAAGTTAAGTTAAAGTTACACGTCTCACAGTTAAAGTTACACGTTCAAGTTAAAGTTAACGTTAACGTTAACGTTAATAGTTAAAGTTAAAGTTACAGTTAAGTTAACGTTAAGTTACGTTAAAGTTAAAGTTACAGTTAAAGTTCAAGTTCACGAAAGTTAAAGTTAAAGTACAAGTTCACGTTAACGTTACAAAGTTAAAAGTTAAAGTTAAAGTTAAAGTTAAAGGTTAAAAGTTAAAGTTCAAGTTCACAGTTAAAGTTCAGTTACAGTTCAACGTTCAAGTTACCAAGTTAAAGTTCAAGTTAACAGTTAAAGTTACAAGGTTAAACGTTAAAAGTTAACAGTTCACCAGTTACAAGTCTAAAGTTAAAGTTAACGTTCAAGTACAGTTAAAGTTCACGTTAACGTTCCAGTTCAAGTTAAGTTAACGTTACGAAGTTACAGAAGTTACAAGTTAAGTTCAAAGTTAAAGTTACACGTTCCACGTTACAGTTAACGTTAACAGTTACCAGTTACAGTTCAAAGTTAAACCAGTTAAACGCTTAACGTTACAGTTAAAGTCAAGTAACCCTAACCCTAACCTAACCTAACCCTAACCTAACCCTAACCCTACTACCCTAACCCTAACCCTAACCCTAACCCTAACCCTAACCCTAACCCCTAACCCTAACCCTAACCCTAACCCTAACCCTAACCCTAACCCTAACCCTAACCCTAACCCTAACCCTAACCCTAACCCTAACCCTAACCCTAACCCTAACCCTAACCCTAACCCTAACCCTAACCCTAACCCTAACCCTAACCCTAACCCTAACCTAACCCTAACCCTAACCCTAACCCTAACCCTAACCCTAACCCTAACCCTAACCCTAACCCTAACCCTAACCCTAACCCTAACCCTAACCCTAACCCTAACCCTAACCCTAACCCTAACCCTAACCCTAACCCTAACCCTAACCCTAACCCTAACCCTACCCTAACCCTAACCCTAACCCTAACCCTAACCCTAACCCTAACCCTAACCCTAACCCTAACCCTAACCCTAACCCTAACCCTAACCCTAACCCTAACCTAACCCTAACCCTAACCCTAACCCTAACCCTAACCCTAACCCTAACCCTAACCCTAACCCTAACCCTAACCCTAACCCTAACCCTAACCCTAACCCTAACCCTAACCCTAACCCTAACCCTAACCCTAACCCTAACCCTAACCCTAACCCTAACCCTAACCCTAACCCTAACCCTAACCCTAACCCTAACCCTAACCCTAACCCTAACCCTAACCCTAACCCTAACCCTAACCCTAACCCTAACCCTAACCCTAACCCTAACCTAACCCTAACCCTAACCCTAACCCTAACCCTAACCCTAACCCTAACCCTAACCCTAACCTAACCCTAACCCTAACCCTAACCCTAACCCTAACCCTAACCCTAACCCTAACCCTAACCCTAACCCTAACCCTAACCCTAACCCTAACCCTAACCCTAACCCTAACCCTAACCCTAACCCTAACCCTAACCCTAACCCTAACCCTAACCCTAACCCTAACCCTAACCCTAACCCTAACCCTAACCCTAACCCTAACCCTAACCCTAACCCTAACCCTAACCCTAACCCTAACCCTAACCCTAACCCTAACCCTAACCCTAACCCTAACCCTAACCCTAACCCTAACCCTAACCCTAACCCTAACCCTAACCCTAACCCTAACCCTAACCCTAACCTAACCTAACCCTAACCTCCTAACCCTAACCCTAACCCTAACCCTAACCCTAACCCTAACCCTAACCCTAACCCTAACCCTAACCCTAACCCTAACCCTAACCCTAACCCTAACCCTAACCCTAACCCTAACCCTAACCCTAACCCTAACCTAACCCTAACCCTAACCCTAACCCTAACCCTAACCCTAACCCTAACCCTAACCCTAACCCTAACCCTAACCCTAACCCTAACCCTAACCCTAACCTAACCCTAACCCTAACCCTAACCCTAACCCTAACCCTAACCCTAACCCTAACCCTAACCCTAACCCTAACCTAACCCTAACCCCTAACCCTAACCCTAACCTAACCCTAACCCTAACCCTAACCCTAACCCTAACCCTAACCTAACCCTAACCCTAACCCTAACCCTAACCCTAACCCTAACCCTAACCCTAACCCTAACCCTAACCTACCCTAACCCTAACCCTAACCCTAACCCTAACCCTAACCCTAACCCTAACCCTAACCCTAACCCTAACCCTAACCCTAACCCTAACCCTAACCCTAACCCTAACCCTAACCCTAACCCTAACCCTAACCCTAACCCTAACCTAACCCTAACCCTAACCCTAACCCTAACCCTAACCCTAACCCTAACCCTAACCCTAACCCTAACCCTAACCCTAACCCTAACCCTAACCCTAACCCTAACCCTAACCCTAACCCTAACCCTAACCCTAACCCTAACCCTAACCCTAACCCTAACCCTAACCCTAACCCTAACCCTAACCCTAACCCTAACCCTAACCCTAACCCTAACCCTAACCCTAACCCTAACCCTAACCCTAACCCTAACCCTAACCCTAACCCTAACCCTAACCCTAACCCTAACCCTAACCCTAACCCTAACCCTAACCCTAACCCTAACCCTAACCCTAACCCTAACCCTAACCCTAACCCTAACCCTAACCCTAACCCTAACCCTAACCCTAACCCTAACCCTAACCCTAACCCTAACCCTAACCCTAACCCTAACCCTAACCCTAACCCTAACCCTAACCCTAACCCTAACCCTAACCCTAACCCTAACCCTAACCCTAACCCTAACCCTAACCCTAACCCTAACCCTAACCCTAACCCTAACCCTAACCCTAACCCTAACCCTAACCCTAACCCTAACCCTAACCCTAACCCTAACCCTAACCCTAACCCTAACCCTAACCCTAACCCTAACCCTAACCCTAACCCTAACCCTAACCCTAACCCTAACCCTAACCCTAACCCTAACCCTAACCCTAACCCTAACCCTAACCCTAACCCTAACCCTAACCCTAACCCTAACCCTAACCCTAACCCTAACCCTAACCCTAACCCTAACCCTAACCCTAACCCTAACCCTAACCCTAACCCTAACCCTAACCCTAACCCTAACCCTAACCCTAACCCTAACCCTAACCCTAACCCTAACCCTAACCCTAACCCTAACCCTAACCCTAACCCTAACCCTAACCCTAACCCTAACCCTAACCCTAACCCTAACCCTAACCCTAACCCTAACCCTAACCCTAACCCTAACCCTAACCCTAACCCTAACCCTAACCCTAACCCTAACCCTAACCCTAACCCTAACCCTAACCCTAACCCTAACCCTAACCCTAACCCTAACCCTAACCCTAACCCTAACCCTAACCCTAACCCTAACCCTAACCCTAACCCTAACCCTAACCCTAACCCTAACCCTAACCCTAACCCTAACCCTAACCCTAACCCTAACCCTAACCCTAACCCTAACCCTAACCCTAACCCTAACCCTAACCCTAACCCTAACCCTAACCCTAACCCTAACCCTAACCCTAACCCTAACCCTAACCCTAACCCTAACCCTAACCCTAACCCTAACCCTAACCCTAACCCTAACCCTAACCCTAACCCTAACCCTAACCCTAACCCTAACCCTAACCCTAACCCTAACCCTAACCCTAACCCTAACCCTAACCCTAACCCTAACCCTAACCCTAACCCTAACCCTAACCCTAACCCTAACCCTAACCCTAACCCTAACCCTAACCCTAACCCTAACCCTAACCCTAACCCTAACCCTAACCCTAACCCTAACCCTAACCCTAACCCTAACCCTAACCCTAACCCTAACCCTAACCCTAACCCTAACCCTAACCCTAACCCTAACCCTAACCCTAACCCTAACCCTAACCCTAACCCTAACCCTAACCCTAACCCTAACCCTAACCCTAACCCTAACCCTAACCCTAACCCTAACCCTAACCCTAACCCTAACCCTAACCCTAACCCTAACCCTAACCCTAACCCTAACCCTAACCCTAACCCTAACCCTAACCCTAACCCTAACCCTAACCCTAACCCTAACCCTAACCCTAACCCTAACCCTAACCCTAACCCTAACCCTAACCCTAACCCTAACCCTAACCCTAACCCTAACCCTAACCCTAACCCTAACCCTAACCCTAACCCTAACCCTAACCCTAACCCTAACCCTAACCCTAACCCTAACCCTAACCCTAACCCTAACCCTAACCCTAACCCTAACCCTAACCCTAACCCTAACCCTAACCCTAACCCTAACCCTAACCCTAACCCTAACCCTAACCCTAACCCTAACCCTAACCCTAACCCTAACCCTAACCCTAACCCTAACCCTAACCCTAACCCTAACCCTAACCCTAACCCTAACCCTAACCCTAACCCTAACCCTAACCCTAACCCTAACCCTAACCCTAACCCTAACCCTAACCCTAACCCTAACCCTAACCCTAACCCTAACCCTAACCCTAACCCTAACCCTAACCCTAACCCTAACCCTAACCCTAACCCTAACCCTAACCCTAACCCTAACCCTAACCCTAACCCTAACCCTAACCCTAACCCTAACCCTAACCCTAACCCTAACCCTAACCCTAACCCTAACCCTAACCCTAACCCTAACCCTAACCCTAACCCTAACCCTAACCCTAACCCTAACCCTAACCCTAACCCTAACCCTAACCCTAACCCTAACCCTAACCCTAACCCTAACCCTAACCCTAACCCTAACCCTAACCCTAACCCTAACCCTAACCCTAACCCTAACCCTAACCCTAACCCTAACCCTAACCCTAACCCTAACCCTAACCCTAACCCTAACCCTAACCCTAACCCTAACCCTAACCCTAACCCTAACCCTAACCCTAACCCTAACCCTAACCCTAACCCTAACCCTAACCCTAACCCTAACCCTAACCCTAACCCTAACCCTAACCCTAACCCTAACCCTAACCCTAACCCTAACCCTAACCCTAACCCTAACCCTAACCCTAACCCTAACCCTAACCCTAACCCTAACCCTAACCCTAACCCTAACCCTAACCCTAACCCTAACCCTAACCCTAACCCTAACCCTAACCCTAACCCTAACCCTAACCCTAACCCTAACCCTAACCCTAACCCTAACCCTAACCCTAACCCTAACCCTAACCCTAACCCTAACCCTAACCCTAACCCTAACCCTAACCCTAACCCTAACCCTAACCCTAACCCTAACCCTAACCCTAACCCTAACCCTAACCCTAACCCTAACCCTAACCCTAACCCTAACCCTAACCCTAACCCTAACCCTAACCCTAACCCTAACCCTAACCCTAACCCTAACCCTAACCCTAACCCTAACCCTAACCCTAACCCTAACCCTAACCCTAACCCTAACCCTAACCCTAACCCTAACCCTAACCCTAACCCTAACCCTAACCCTAACCCTAACCCTAACCCTAACCCTAACCCTAACCCTAACCCTAACCCTAACCCTAACCCTAACCCTAACCCTAACCCTAACCCTAACCCTAACCCTAACCCTAACCCTAACCCTAACCCTAACCCTAACCCTAACCCTAACCCTAACCCTAACCCTAACCCTAACCCTAACCCTAACCCTAACCCTAACCCTAACCCTAACCCTAACCCTAACCCTAACCCTAACCCTAACCCTAACCCTAACCCTAACCCTAACCCTAACCCTAACCCTAACCCTAACCCTAACCCTAACCCTAACCCTAACCCTAACCCTAACCCTAACCCTAACCCTAACCCTAACCCTAACCCTAACCCTAACCCTAACCCTAACCCTAACCCTAACCCTAACCCTAACCCTAACCCTAACCCTAACCCTAACCCTAACCCTAACCCTAACCCTAACCCTAACCCTAACCCTAACCCTAACCCTAACCCTAACCCTAACCCTAACCCTAACCCTAACCCTAACCCTAACCCTAACCCTAACCCTAACCCTAACCCTAACCCTAACCCTAACCCTAACCCTAACCCTAACCCTAACCCTAACCCTAACCCTAACCCTAACCCTAACCCTAACCCTAACCCTAACCCTAACCCTAACCCTAACCCTAACCCTAACCCTAACCCTAACCCTAACCCTAACCCTAACCCTAACCCTAACCCTAACCCTAACCCTAACCCTAACCCTAACCCTAACCCTAACCCTAACCCTAACCCTAACCCTAACCCTAACCCTAACCCTAACCCTAACCCTAACCCTAACCCTAACCCTAACCCTAACCCTAACCCTAACCCTAACCCTAACCCTAACCCTAACCCTAACCCTAACCCTAACCCTAACCCTAACCCTAACCCTAACCCTAACCCTAACCCTAACCCTAACCCTAACCCTAACCCTAACCCTAACCCTAACCCTAACCCTAACCCTAACCCTAACCCTCGGCCTGAAAATGCATTTAAAGCAAAAAAACTCAAATTGAGTGTCACGCCTAAAGCAAAGGACTTATGCGCACACTTCAACATGTATTTTGTTCAGGATGATCCCCTGAAGCCTAAATAAGCATTAATTTGATCACACAACTCAAACCTATGAAGATACATTCAAAGTCAGAAAACGTGCTCGGCTCGGCCTGAAAATGCATTCAAAGCAATAAAACTCAAATTGAGGGTCACGCCTAAACCAAAGGAAGAAGCACACACTTCAACAAATATTTTGTTCAGGTTGACCTCCTGAAACCTAAATGAGCATTAATTTGACCACAGAACTCATTCCTATGAAGATACATTCAAAGTCAGAAAACGTGCTCAGCTCGGCACGAAAATGAATTTAAAGCAATAAAACTCAAATTGAGTGTCACGCCTAAACCAAAGGACTTATGCACACATTTGAACATGCATTTTGTTCAGGTTGACCTCCTGATGACTAAATGAGCATTAATTTGACCACACAACTCATTCCTATAAAGACACATTCAAAGTCAGAAAACGTGCTCAGCTCAGCCTGAAAGTGTATTTAAAGCAATAAAAACTCAAATTGAGTGTCACGTCTAAACCAAAGGACTTATGCGCACACTTCAACATGTATTTTGTTCAGGATGATCCCCCTGAAGCCTAAATGAGCATTAATTAAACCACACAACTCATTCCTATAAAGATACATTCAAAGTCAGAAAACGTGCTCAGCTCAGCATTAATTTGACCACACAACTCATTCCTATGAAGATACATTCAAACTCAGAAAATGTGCTCAGCTCGGCCTGAAAATACATTTAAAGCAATAAACCTCAAATTGAGTGTCACACCTAAACCAAAGGACTTATGCACACACTCAACATGTATTTAGTTCAGGTTGACCTCCTGAAGCCTAAATGAGCATTAATTTGACCGCACAACTCATTCCTATGAAGATACATTCAAAGTAAAAAAATGTGCTCAGCTCGGTCTGAAAATGCATTTAAAGCAATAAAAACTCAAATTGAGTGTCACGCCTAAAGCAAAGGACTTATGGACACACTTCAACATGTATTTTGTTCAGGTTGACCTACTGAAGCCTAAATGACAATTAATTTGATCACACAACTCATTTTTATGAAGATACATTCAAAGTCATAAAACGTGCTCAGCTCGGCCTGAAAATGCATTTAAAGCAATAAAAACTCAAATTGCGTGTCACGCCTAAACCTATGGACTTGTGCATACATTTAAACATGTATTTAGTTCAGGTTGACCTCCTGAAGCCTAAATGAGCATTAATTTGACCACACAACTCATTCCTATGAAGATACATTCAAAGTCAGAAAACGTGCTCAATTCGGCCTGAAAGTGCATTTAAAGCTATAAAAACTCAAAATTGAGTGTCACGCCTAAACCAAAGGACTTGTGCACACATTTCAACATGTATTTAGTTCAGGATAACCTCCTGAAGCCTAAATGAGCATTAATTTGACCACACAACTCATTCCTATGAAGATACATTCAAACTCAGAAAACGTGCTCAATTCGGCCTGAAAGTGCATTTAAAATAAATAAAACTCAAATTGAGTGTCACGCGTAAACCAAAGGTTATATGCACACATTTCAACACGCATTTAGTTCAGGTTGACCTCCTGAAGCCTAAATGACAATTAATTTGACTACACAACTCATTCCTATGAAGATACATTCAAAATCAAAAAACGTGCTCAGCTCGGCCTGAAAAAGCATTTAAAACAAATACAACTCAAATTGAGTGTCACGCATAAACCAAAGGTTTTATGCACACATTTGAACATGCATTTTGTTCAGGTTGACCTCCTGATGACTAAATGAGCATTAATTTGACCACACAACTCATTCCTATAAAGATACATTCAAAGTCAGAAAACGTGCTCAGCTCAGCATTAATTTGACCACACAACTCATTCCTATGAAGATACATTCAAACTCAGAAAATGTGCTCAGCTCGGCCTGAAAATACATTTAAAGCAATAAACCTCAAATTGAGTGTCACACCTAAACCAAAGGACTGATGCACACACTCAACATGTATTTAGTTCAGGTTGACCTCCTGAAGCCTAAATGAGCATTAATTTGACCGCACAACTCATTCCTATGAAGATACATTCAAAGTCAAAAAATGTGCTCAGCTCGGTCTGAAAATGCATTTAAAGCAATAAAAACTCAAATTGAGTGTCACGCCTAAACCAAAGGACTTACGCACACATTTCAACATGTATTTAGTTCAGGTTGACCTCCTGAAGCCTAAATGAGCATTAATATGACCGCACAACTCATTCCTATGAAGATACATTCAAACTTAGAAAATGTGCTCAGCTCGGCCTGAAAATACATTTTAAGCAATAAAACTCAAATTGAGTGTCACGCCAAAACCAAAGGACTTATGCACACACTCAACATGTATTTAGTTCAGGTTGACCTCCTGAAGCCTAAATGAGCATTAATTTGACCGCAAAACTCATTCCTATGAAGATACATTCAAAGTCAAAAAATGTGCTCAGCTCGGTCTGAAAATGCATTTAAAGCAATAAAAACTCAAAATTGAGTGTCACGCCTAAACATAAGGACTTATGCACACACTTCAACAAGTATTTAGTTCAGGATAACCTCCTGAAGCCTAAATGAGCATTAATTTCACCACACAACTCATTCCTATTAAGATACATTCAAACTCAGAAAATGGGCTCAGCTCGGCCTGAAAATGCATTTAAAATAAATAAAACTCAAATTGAGTGTCACGCGTAAACCAAAGGTTTTATGCACACATTTCAACACGTATTTAGTTCAGGTTGACCTCCTGAAGCCTAAATGACAATTAATTTGAGCACACAACTCATTCCTATGAAGATGCATTCAAACTCAGAAAATGTGCTCAACTCGGTCTGAAAATGCATTTTAAGCAATAAAAACTCAAATTGAGTGTCACGCCTAAAGCAAAGGACTTATGCGCACACTTCAACACGTATTTTGTTCAGGATGATCCCCTGAAGCCTAAATGAGCATTAATTTAACCACACAACTCATTCCTATAAGATACATTCAAACTCAGAAAACGTGCTCAGCTCGGCCTGAAAATGCATTTAAAACAAATACAACTCAAATTGAGTGTCACGCATAAACCAAAGGTTTTATGCACACATTTGAACATGCATTTTGTTCAGGTTGACCTCCTGATGACTAAATGAGCATTAATTTGACCACACAACTCATTCCTATAAAGATACATTCAAAGTCAGAAAACGTGCTCAGCTCAGCATTAATTTGACCATACAACTCATTCCTATGAAGATACATTCAAACTCAGAAAATGTGCTCAGCTCGGCCTGAAAATACATTTTAAGCAATAAAACTCAAATTGAGTGTCACGCCAAAACCAAAGGACTTATGCATACAGTCAACATGTATTTAGTTCAGGTTGACCTCCTGAAGCCTAAATGAGCATTAATTTGACCGCAAAACTCATTCCTATGAAGATACATTCAAAGTCAAAAAATGTGCTCAGCTCGGTCTGAAAATGCATTTAAAGCAATAAAAACTCAAATTGAGTGTCACGCCTAAAGCAAAGGACTTATGCACACACTTCAACATGTATTTTGTTCAGGTTGACCTCCTGAAGCCTAAATGACAATTAATTTGATCACACAACTCATTTTTATGAAGATACATTCAAAGTCATAAAACGTGCTCAGCTCGGCCTGAAAATGCATTTAAAGCAATAAAAACTCAAATTGAGTGTCACGCCTAAACCAATGGACTTGTGCACAAATTTCAACATGTATTTAGTTCAGGTTGACCTCCTGAAACCTAAATGAGCATTAATTTGACCACACAACTCATTCCTCTGAAGATACATTCAAACTCAGAAAATGGGCTCAGCTCGGCCTGAAAATGCATTTAAAATAAATAAAACTCAAATTGAGTGTCACGCGTAAACCAAAGGTTTTATGCACACATTTCAACACGCATTTAGTTCAGGTTGACCTCCTGAAGCCTAAATGACAATTAATTTGACTACACAACTCATTCCTATGAAGATACATTCAAAATCAAAAAACGGGCTCAGCTCGGCCTAAAAATGCATTTAAAACAAATACAACTCAAATTGAGTGTCACACATAAACCAAAGGTTTTATGCACACATTTGAACATGCATTTTGTTCAGGTTGACCTCCCGATGACTAAATGAGCATTAATTTGACCACACAACTCATTCCTATAAAGATATACTCAAAGTCAGAAAACGTGCTCAGCTCAGCATTAATTTGACCACACAACTCATTCCTATGAAGATACATTCAAACTCAGAAAATGTGCTCAGCTCGGTCTGAAAATACATTTAAAGCAATAAACCTCAAATTGAGTGTCACACCTAAACCAAAGGACTTATGCACACACTCAACATGTATTTAGTTCAGGTTGACCTCCTGAAGCCTAAATGAGCATTAATTTGACTGCACAACTCATTCCTATGAAGATACATTCAAAGTCAAAAAATGTGCTTAGCTCGGTCTGAAAATGCATTTAAAGCAATAAAAACTCAAATTGAGTGTCACGCCTAAACCAAAGGACTTACGCACACATTTCAACATGTATTTAGTTCAGGTTGACCTCCTGAAGCCTAAATGACAATTAATTTGATCACACAACTCATTTTTATGAAGATACATTCAAAGTCTTAAAACGTGCTCAGCTCGGCCTGAAAATGAATTTTTAGCAATAAAAACTCAGATTGAGTGTCACGCCTAAACCAAAGGACTTGTGCACACATTTCAACATGTATTTAGTTCAGGTTGACCTCCTGAAGCCCAAATGAGCATTAATTTGACCACACAACTCATTCCTATGAAGATACATTCAAACTCACAAAACGTGCTCAATTCGGCCTGAAAGTGCATTTAAAGCAATAAAAACTCAAAATTGAGTGTCACGCCTAAACATAAGGACTTATGCACACATTTCAACATGTATTTAGTTCAGGATAACCTCCTGAAGCCTAAATGAGCATTAATTTTACCACACAACTCATTCCTATGAAGATACATTCAAACTCAGAAAATGTGCTCAGCTCGGCCTGAAAATGCATTTAAAATAAATAAAACTCAAATTGAGTGTCACGCATAAACCAAAGGTTTTATGCACACATTTGAACGTGCATTTTGTTCAGGTTGACCTCCTGATGACTAAATGAGCCTTAATTTGACCACACAACTCATTCCTATAAAGATACATTCAAAGTCAGAAAACATGCTCAGCTGAGCATTAATTTGACCACACAACTCATTCCTATGAAGATACATTCAAACTCAGAAAATGTGCTCAGCTCGGCCTGAAAATACATTTTAAGCAATAAAACTCAAATTGAGTGTCACGCCTAAACCAAAGGACTTATGCACACAATCAACATGTATTTAGTTCAGGTTGACCTCCTGAAGCCTAAATGAGCATTAATTTGACCGCACAACTCATTTTTATGAAGATACATTCAAACTCAGAAAACGTGCTCGACTCAGCCTGAAAATGCATTTAAAGCAATAAAAACTCAAATTGAGTATCACGCCTAAAGCAAAGGACTTATGCACACTCTTCAACATGTATTTTGTTCAGGTTGACCTCCTGAAGCCCAAATGACAATTAATTTGATCACACAACTCATTTTTATGAAGATACATTCAAACTCAGAAAACGTGCTCGACTCAGCCTGAAAATGCATTTAAAGCAATAAAAACTCAAATTGAGTGTCATGCCTAAACCAATGACTTATGCACACATTTCAAAATGTATTTAGTTCAGGTTGACCTCCTGAAGCCTAAATGAGCATTAATTTGACCACACAACTCATTCCTATGAAGATACATTCAAACTCAAAAAATGTGCTCAGCTCGGCCTGAAAATGCATTTAAAATAAATAAAACTCAAATTGAGTGTCACGCGTAAACCAAAGGTTTTATGCACACATTTCAACACGTATTTAGTTCAGTTTGACCTCCTGAAGCCTAAATGACAATTACTTTGATCTCACAACTTATTCCTATGAAGATACATTCAAAGTCAAAAAAACGTGCTCAGCTCGGCCTGAAAATGCATTTAAAGCAATAAAAATTCAAATTGAGTGTCACGCCTAAACCAAAGGACTTATGCACACACTTCAACATGTATTCTGTTCAGGTTGACGTCCTGAAGCCTAAATGAGCATTAATTTGACTACACAACTCATTCCTATGAAGATACATTCAAAGTCAGAAACGCGCTCAACTCGGCCTGAAAATGCATTTAAAGCAATAAAAACTCAAATTGAGTGTCACGCCTAAAGCAAAGGACTTATGCACACACTTCAACATGTATTTTGTTCAGGTTGACCTCCTGAAGCCTAAATGACAATTAATTTGATCACACAACTCATTTTTATGAAGATACATTCAAAGTGATAAAACGTGCTCAGCTCGGCCTGAAAATGCATTTAAAGCTATAAAAACTCAAATTGAGTGTCACGCCTAAACCAAAGGACTTGTGCACACATTTCAACATGTATTTAGTTCAGGTTGACCTCCTGAAGCCTAAATGATCACTAATTTGACCACACAACTCATTCCTAAGAAGATACATTCAAACTCAGAAAATGTGCTCAGCTCGGCCTGAAAATACATTTTAAGCAATAAAACTCAAATTGAGTGTCACGCCTAAACATAAGGACTTATGCACACACTTCAACAAGTATTTAGTTCAGGATAACCTCCTGAAGCCTAAATGAGCATTAATTTGACCACACAACTCATTCCTATGAAGATACATTCAAACTCAGAAAATGTGCTCAGCTCGGCCTGAAAATGCATTTAAAATAAATAAAAATCAAATTGAGTGTCACGCATAAACCAAAGGTTTTATGCACACATTTCAACACGTATTTAGTTCAGGTTGACCTCCTGAAGCCTAAATGACAATTAATTTGACCACACAACTCATTCCTATGAAGATGCATTCAAACTCAGAAAATGTGCTCAACTCGGTCTGAAAATGCATTTTAAGCAATAAAAACTCAAATTGAGTGTCACGCCTAAAGCAAAGGACTTATGCGCACACTTCAACATGTATTTTGTTCAGGATGATCCCCTGAAGCCTAAATGAGCATTAATTTAACCACACAACTCATTCCTATAAGATACATTCAAACTCAGAAAACGTGCTCAGCTCGGCCTGAAAATGCATTTAAAACAAAAACAACTCAAATTGAGTGTCACGCATAAACCAAAGGTTTTATGCACACATTTGAACATGCATTTTGTTCAGGTTGACCTCCTGAAGCCTAAATGACAATTAATTTGATCACACAACTCATTTTTATGAAGATACATATAAACTCAGAAAATGTGCTCAGCTCGGCCTGAAAATACATTTTAAGCAATAAAACTCAAATTGAGTGTCACGCCAAAACCAAAGGACTTATGCATACAGTCAACATGTATTTAGTTCAGGTTGACCTCCTGAAGCCTAAATGAGCATTAATTTGACCGCAAAACTCATTCCTATGAAGATACATTCAAAGTCAAAAAATGTGCTCAGCTCGGTCTGAAAATGCATTTAAAGCAATAAAAACTCAAATTGAGTGTCACGCCTAAAGCAAAGGACTTATGCACACACTTCAACATGTATTTTGTTCAGGTTGGCCTCCTGAAGTCTAAGTGACAATTAATTTGATCACACAACTCATTTTTATGAAGATACATTCAAAGTCATAAAACGTGCTCAGCTCGGCCTGAAAATGCATTTAAAGCATTAAAAACTCAAATTGAGTGTCACGCCTAAACCAATGGACTTGTGCACACATTTCAACATGTATTTAGTTCAGGTTGACCTCCTGAAACCTAAATGAGCATTAATTTGACCACACAACTCATTCCTATGAAGATACATTCAAACTCAGAAAACGTGCTCAATTCGGCCTGAAAGTGCATTTAAAATAAATAAAACTCAAATTGAGTGTCACGCGTAAACCAAAGGTTTTATGCACACATTTCAACACGCATTTAGTTCAAGTTGACCTCCTGAAGCCTAAATGACAATTAATTTGACTACACAACTCATTCCTATGAAGATACATTCAAAATCAAAAAACGGGCTCAGCTCGGCCTAAAAATGCATTTAAAACAAATACAACTCAAATTGAGTGTCACACATAAACCAAAGGTTTTATGCACACATTTGAACATGCATTTTGTTCAGGTTGACCTCCCGATGACTAAATGAGCATTAATTTGACCACACAACTCATTCCTATAAAGATATACTCAAAGTCAGAAAACGTGCTCAGCTCAGCATTAATTTGACCACACAACTCATTCCTATGAAGATACATTCAAACTCAGAAAATGTGCTCAGCTCGGTCTGAAAATACATTTAAAGCAATAAACCTCAAATTGAGTGTCACACCTAAACCAAAGGACTTATGCACACACTCAACATGTATTTAGTTCAGGTTGACCTCCTGAAGCCTAAATGAGCATTAATTTGACTGCACAACTCATTCCTATGAAGATACATTCAAAGTCAAAAAATGTGCTTAGCTCGGTCTGAAAATGCATTTAAAGCAATAAAAACTCAAATTGAGTGTCACGCCTAAACCAAAGGACTTACGCACACATTTCAACATGTATTTAGTTCAGGTTGACCTCCTGAAGCCTAAATGACAATTAATTTGATCACACAACTCATTTTTATGAAGATACATTCAAAGTCTTAAAACGTGCTCAGCTCGGCCTGAAAATGAATTTTTAGCAATAAAAACTCAGATTGAGTGTCACGCCTAAACCAAAGGACTTGTGCACACATTTCAACATGTATTTAGTTCAGGTTGACCTCCTGAAGCCCAAATGAGCATTAATTTGACCACACAACTCATTCCTATGAAGATACATTCAAACTCACAAAACGTGCTCAATTCGGCCTGAAAGTGCATTTAAAGCAATAAAAACTCAAAATTGAGTGTCACGCCTAAACATAAGGACTTATGCACACATTTCAACATGTATTTAGTTCAGGATAACCTCCTGAAGCCTAAATGAGCATTAATTTTACCACACAACTCATTCCTATGAAGATACATTCAAACTCAGAAAATGTGCTCAGCTCGGCCTGAAAATGCATTTAAAATAAATAAAACTCAAATTGAGTGTCACGCATAAACCAAAGGTTTTATGCACACATTTGAACGTGCATTTTGTTCAGGTTGACCTCCTGATGACTAAATGAGCCTTAATTTGACCACACAACTCATTCCTATAAAGATACATTCAAAGTCAGAAAACATGCTCAGCTGAGCATTAATTTGACCACACAACTCATTCCTATGAAGATACATTCAAACTCAGAAAATGTGCTCAGCTCGGCCTGAAAATACATTTTAAGCAATAAAACTCAAATTGAGTGTCACGCCTAAACCAAAGGACTTATGCACACAATCAACATGTATTTAGTTCAGGTTGACCTCCTGAAGCCTAAATGAGCATTAATTTGACCGCACAACTCATTTTTATGAAGATACATTCAAACTCAGAAAACGTGCTCGACTCAGCCTGAAAATGCATTTAAAGCAATAAAAACTCAAATTGAGTATCACGCCTAAAGCAAAGGACTTATGCACACTCTTCAACATGTATTTTGTTCAGGTTGACCTCCTGAAGCCCAAATGACAATTAATTTGATCACACAACTCATTTTTATGAAGATACATTCAAACTCAGAAAACGTGCTCGACTCAGCCTGAAAATGCATTTAAAGCAATAAAAACTCAAATTGAGTGTCATGCCTAAACCAATGACTTATGCACACATTTCAAAATGTATTTAGTTCAGGTTGACCTCCTGAAGCCTAAATGAGCATTAATTTGACCACACAACTCATTCCTATGAAGATACATTCAAACTCAAAAAATGTGCTCAGCTCGGCCTGAAAATGCATTTAAAATAAATAAAACTCAAATTGAGTGTCACGCGTAAACCAAAGGTTTTATGCACACATTTCAACACGTATTTAGTTCAGTTTGACCTCCTGAAGCCTAAATGACAATTACTTTGATCTCACAACTTATTCCTATGAAGATACATTCAAAGTCAAAAAAACGTGCTCAGCTCGGCCTGAAAATGCATTTAAAGCAATAAAAATTCAAATTGAGTGTCACGCCTAAACCAAAGGACTTATGCACACACTTCAACATGTATTCTGTTCAGGTTGACGTCCTGAAGCCTAAATGAGCATTAATTTGACTACACAACTCATTCCTATGAAGATACATTCAAAGTCAGAAACGCGCTCAACTCGGCCTGAAAATGCATTTAAAGCAATAAAAACTCAAATTGAGTGTCACGCCTAAAGCAAAGGACTTATGCACACACTTCAACATGTATTTTGTTCAGGTTGACCTCCTGAAGCCTAAATGACAATTAATTTGATCACACAACTCATTTTTATGAAGATACATTCAAAGTGATAAAACGTGCTCAGCTCGGCCTGAAAATGCATTTAAAGCTATAAAAACTCAAATTGAGTGTCACGCCTAAACCAAAGGACTTGTGCACACATTTCAACATGTATTTAGTTCAGGTTGACCTCCTGAAGCCTAAATGATCACTAATTTGACCACACAACTCATTCCTAAGAAGATACATTCAAACTCAGAAAATGTGCTCAGCTCGGCCTGAAAATACATTTTAAGCAATAAAACTCAAATTGAGTGTCACGCCTAAACATAAGGACTTATGCACACACTTCAACAAGTATTTAGTTCAGGATAACCTCCTGAAGCCTAAATGAGCATTAATTTGACCACACAACTCATTCCTATGAAGATACATTCAAACTCAGAAAATGTGCTCAGCTCGGCCTGAAAATGCATTTAAAATAAATAAAAATCAAATTGAGTGTCACGCATAAACCAAAGGTTTTATGCACACATTTCAACACGTATTTAGTTCAGGTTGACCTCCTGAAGCCTAAATGACAATTAATTTGACCACACAACTCATTCCTATGAAGATGCATTCAAACTCAGAAAATGTGCTCAACTCGGTCTGAAAATGCATTTTAAGCAATAAAAACTCAAATTGAGTGTCACGCCTAAAGCAAAGGACTTATGCGCACACTTCAACATGTATTTTGTTCAGGATGATCCCCTGAAGCCTAAATGAGCATTAATTTAACCACACAACTCATTCCTATAAGATACATTCAAACTCAGAAAACGTGCTCAGCTCGGCCTGAAAATGCATTTAAAACAAAAACAACTCAAATTGAGTGTCACGCATAAACCAAAGGTTTTATGCACACATTTGAACATGCATTTTGTTCAGGTTGACCTCCTGAAGCCTAAATGACAATTAATTTGATCACACAACTCATTTTTATGAAGATACATATAAACTCAGAAAATGTGCTCAGCTCGGCCTGAAAATACATTTTAAGCAATAAAACTCAAATTGAGTGTCACGCCAAAACCAAAGGACTTATGCATACAGTCAACATGTATTTAGTTCAGGTTGACCTCCTGAAGCCTAAATGAGCATTAATTTGACCGCAAAACTCATTCCTATGAAGATACATTCAAAGTCAAAAAATGTGCTCAGCTCGGTCTGAAAATGCATTTAAAGCAATAAAAACTCAAATTGAGTGTCACGCCTAAAGCAAAGGACTTATGCACACACTTCAACATGTATTTTGTTCAGGTTGGCCTCCTGAAGTCTAAGTGACAATTAATTTGATCACACAACTCATTTTTATGAAGATACATTCAAAGTCATAAAACGTGCTCAGCTCGGCCTGAAAATGCATTTAAAGCATTAAAAACTCAAATTGAGTGTCACGCCTAAACCAATGGACTTGTGCACACATTTCAACATGTATTTAGTTCAGGTTGACCTCCTGAAACCTAAATGAGCATTAATTTGACCACACAACTCATTCCTATGAAGATACATTCAAACTCAGAAAACGTGCTCAATTCGGCCTGAAAGTGCATTTAAAATAAATAAAACTCAAATTGAGTGTCACGCGTAAACCAAAGGTTTTATGCACACATTTCAACACGCATTTAGTTCAAGTTGACCTCCTGAAGCCTAAATGACAATTAATTTGACTACACAACTCATTCCTATGAAGATACATTCAAAATCAAAAAACGGGCTCAGCTCGGCCTAAAAATGCATTTAAAACAAATACAACTCAAATTGAGTGTCACACATAAACCAAAGGTTTTATGCACACATTTGAACATGCATTTTGTTCAGGTTGACCTCCCGATGACTAAATGAGCATTAATTTGACCACACAACTCATTCCTATAAAGATATACTCAAAGTCAGAAAACGTGCTCAGCTCAGCATTAATTTGACCACACAACTCATTCCTATGAAGATACATTCAAACTCAGAAAATGTGCTCAGCTCGGTCTGAAAATACATTTAAAGCAATAAACCTCAAATTGAGTGTCACACCTAAACCAAAGGACTTATGCACACACTCAACATGTATTTAGTTCAGGTTGACCTCCTGAAGCCTAAATGAGCATTAATTTGACTGCACAACTCATTCCTATGAAGATACATTCAAAGTCAAAAAATGTGCTTAGCTCGGTCTGAAAATGCATTTAAAGCAATAAAAACTCAAATTGAGTGTCACGCCTAAACCAAAGGACTTACGCACACATTTCAACATGTATTTAGTTCAGGTTGACCTCCTGAAGCCTAAATGACAATTAATTTGATCACACAACTCATTTTTATGAAGATACATTCAAAGTCTTAAAACGTGCTCAGCTCGGCCTGAAAATGAATTTTTAGCAATAAAAACTCAGATTGAGTGTCACGCCTAAACCAAAGGACTTGTGCACACATTTCAACATGTATTTAGTTCAGGTTGACCTCCTGAAGCCCAAATGAGCATTAATTTGACCACACAACTCATTCCTATGAAGATACATTCAAACTCACAAAACGTGCTCAATTCGGCCTGAAAGTGCATTTAAAGCAATAAAAACTCAAAATTGAGTGTCACGCCTAAACATAAGGACTTATGCACACATTTCAACATGTATTTAGTTCAGGATAACCTCCTGAAGCCTAAATGAGCATTAATTTTACCACACAACTCATTCCTATGAAGATACATTCAAACTCAGAAAATGTGCTCAGCTCGGCCTGAAAATGCATTTAAAATAAATAAAACTCAAATTGAGTGTCACGCATAAACCAAAGGTTTTATGCACACATTTGAACGTGCATTTTGTTCAGGTTGACCTCCTGATGACTAAATGAGCCTTAATTTGACCACACAACTCATTCCTATAAAGATACATTCAAAGTCAGAAAACATGCTCAGCTGAGCATTAATTTGACCACACAACTCATTCCTATGAAGATACATTCAAACTCAGAAAATGTGCTCAGCTCGGCCTGAAAATACATTTTAAGCAATAAAACTCAAATTGAGTGTCACGCCTAAACCAAAGGACTTATGCACACAATCAACATGTATTTAGTTCAGGTTGACCTCCTGAAGCCTAAATGAGCATTAATTTGACCGCACAACTCATTTTTATGAAGATACATTCAAACTCAGAAAACGTGCTCGACTCAGCCTGAAAATGCATTTAAAGCAATAAAAACTCAAATTGAATATCACGCCTAAAGCAAAGGACTTATGCACACTCTTCAACATGTATTTTGTTCAGGTTGACCTCCTGAAGCCCAAATGACAATTAATTTGATCACACAACTCATTTTTATGAAGATACATTCAAACTCAGAAAACGTGCTCGACTCAGCCTGAAAATGCATTTAAAGCAATAAAAACTCAAATTGAGTGTCATGCCTAAACCAATGACTTATGCACACATTTCAACATGTATTTAGTTCAGGTTGACCTCCTGAAGCCTAAATGAGCATTAATTTGACCACACAACTCATTCCTATGAAGATACATTCAAACTCAAAAAATGTGCTCAGCTCGGCCTGAAAATGCATTTAAAATAAATAAAACTCAAATTGAGTGTCACGCGTAAACCAAAGATTTTATGCACACATTTCAACACGTATTTAGTTCAGTTTGACCTCCTGAAGCCTAAATGACAATTACTTTGACCTCACAACTTATTCCTATGAAGATACATTCAAAGTCAAAAAAACGTGCTCAGCTCGGCCTGAAAATGCATTTAAAGCAATAAAAATTCAAATTGAGTGTCACGCCTAAACCAAAGGACTTATGCACACACTTCAACATGTATTCTGTTCAGGTTGACGTCCTGAAGCCTAAATGAGCATTAATTTGACTACACAACTCATTCCTATGAAGATACATTCAAAGTCAGAAACGCGCTCAACTCGGCCTGAAAATGCATTTAAAGCAATAAAAACTCAAATTGAGTGTCACGCCTAAAGCAAAGGACTTATGCACACACTTCAACATGTATTTTGTTCAGGTTGACCTCCTGAAGCCTAAATGACAATTAATTTGATCACACAACTCATTTTTATGAAGATACATTCAAAGTGATAAAACGTGCTCAGCTCGGCCTGAAAATGCATTTAAAGCTATAAAAACTCAAATTTAGTGTCACGCCTAAACCAAAGGACTTGTGCACACATTTCAACATGTATTTAGTTCAGGTTGACCTCCTGAAGCCTAAATGATCACTAATTTGACCACACAACTCATTCCTAAGAAGATACATTCAAACTCAGAAAATGTGCTCAGCTCGGCCTGAAAATACATTTTAAGCAATAAAACTCAAATTGAGTGTCACGCCTAAACCAAAGGACTTATGCACACACTAAACATGTATTTAGTTCAGGTTGACCTCCTGAAGCCTAAATGAGCATTAATTTGACCACACAACTCATTCCTATGAAGATACATTCAAACTCAGAAAACGTGCTCAATTCGGCCTGAAAGTGCATTTAAAGCAATAAAAACTCAAAATTGAGTGTCACGCCTAAACATAAGGACTTATGCACACACTTCAACAAGTATTTAGTTCAGGATAACCTCCTGAAGCCTAAATGAGCATTAATTTGACCACACAACTCATTCCTATGAAGATACATTCAAACTCAGAAAATGTGCTCAGCTCGGCCTGAAAATGCATTTAAAATAAATAAAAATCAAATTGAGTGTCACGCATAAACCAAAGGTTTTATGCACACATTTCAACACGTATTTAGTTCAGGTTGACCTCCTGAAGCCTAAATGACAATTAATTTGACCACACAACTCATTCCTATGAAGATGCATTCAAACTCAGAAAATGTGCTCAACTCGGTCTGAAAATGCATTTTAAGCAATAAAAACTCAAATTGAGTGTCACGCCTAAAGCAAAGGACTTATGCGCACACTTCAACATGTATTTTGTTCAGGATGATCCCCTGAAGCCTAAATGAGCATTAATTTAACCACACAACTCATTCCTATAAGATACATTCAAACTCAGAAAACGTGCTCAGCTCGGCCTGAAAATGCATTTAAAACAAATACAACTCAAATTGAGTGTCACGCATAAACCAAAGGTTTTATGCACACATTTGAACATGCATTTTGTTCAGGTTGACCTCCTGAAGCCTAAATGACAATTAATTTGATCACACAACTCATTTTTATGAAGATACATTCAAACTCAGAAAATGTGCTCAGCTCGGCCTGAAAATACATTTTAAGCAATAAAACTCAAATTGAGTGTCACGCCAAAACCAAAGGACTTATGCATACAGTCAACATGTATTTAGTTCAGGTTGACCTCCTGAAGCCTAAATGAGCATTAATTTGACCGCAAAACTCATTCCTATGAAGATACATTCAAAGTCAAAAAATGTGCTCAGCTCGGTCTGAAAATGCATTTAAAGCAATAAAAACTCAAATTGAGTGTCACGCCTAAAGCAAAGGACTTATGCACACACTTCAACATGTATTTTGTTCAGGTTGGCCTCCTGAAGTCTAAGTGACAATTAATTTGATCACACAACTCATTTTTATGAAGATACATTCAAAGTCATAAAACGTGCTCAGCTCGGCCTGAAAATGCATTTAAAGCAATAAAAACTCAAATTGAGTGTCACGCCTAAACCAATGGACTTGTGCACACATTTCAACATGTATTTAGTTCAGGTTGACCTCCTGAAACCTAAATGAGCATTAATTTGACCACACAACTCATTCCTCTGAAGATACATTCAAACTCAGAAAATGGGCTCAGCTCGGCCTGAAAATGCATTTAAAATAAATAAAACTCAAATTGAGTGTCACGCGTAAACCAAAGGTTTTATGCACACATTTCAACACGCATTTAGTTCAGGGTGACCTCCTGAAGCCTAAATGACAATTAATTTGACTACACAACTCATTCCTATGAAGATACATTCAAACTCAGAAAACGTGCTCAATTAGGCCTGAAAGTGCATTTAAAGCAATAAAATCTCAAAATTGAGTGTCATGCCTAAACATAAGGACTTATGCACACACTTCAACATGTATTTAGTTCAGGATAACCTCCTGAAGCCTAAATGAGCATTAATTTGACCACACAACTCATTCCTATTAAGATACATTCAAACTCAGAAAATGTGCTCAGCTCGGCCTGAAAATGCATTTAAAATAAATAAAAATCAAATTGAGTGTCACGCGTAAACCAAAGGTTTTATGCACACATTTCAACACGTATTTAGTTCAGGTTGACCTCCTGAAGCCTAAATGACAATTAATTTGAGCACACAACTCATTCCTATGAAGATGCATTCAAACTCAGAAAATGTGCTCAACTCGGTCTGAAAATGCATTTTAAGCAATAAAAACTCAAATTGAGTGTCACGCCTAAAGCAAAGGACTTATGCGCACACTTCAACATGTATTTTGTTCAGGATGATCCCCTGAAGCCTAAATGAGCATTAATTTAACCACACAACTCATTCCTATAAGATACATTCAAACTCAGAAAACGTGCTCAGCTCGGCCTGAAAATGCATTTAAAACAAATACAACTCAAATTGAGTGTCACGCATAAACCAAAGGTTTTATGCACACATTTGAACATGCATTTTGTTCAGGTTGACCTCCTGATGACTAAATGAGCATTAATTTGACCACACAACTCATTCCTATAAAGATACATTCAAAGTCAGAAAACGTGCTCAGCTCAGCATTAATTTGACCATACAACTCATTCCTATGAAGATACATTCCAACTCAGAAAATGTGCTCAGCTCGGCCTGAAAATACATTTCAAGCAATAAAACTCAAATTGAGTGTCACGCCAAAACCAAAGGACTTATGCATACAGTCAACATGTATTTAGTTCAGGTTGACCTCCTGAAGCCTAAATGAGCATTAATTTGACCGCAAAACTCATTCCTATGAAGATACATTCAAAGTCAAAAAATGTGCTCAGCTCGGTCTGAAAATGCATTTAAAGCAATAAAAACTCAAATTGAGTGTCACGCCTAAAGCAAAGGACTTATGCACACACTTCAACATGTATTTAGTTCAGGTTGACCTCCTGATGACTAAATGAGCATTAATTTGACCACACAACTCATTCCTATGAAGATGCATTCAAACTCAGAAAATGTGCTCAACTCTATCTGAAAATGCATTTTAAGCAATAAAAACTCAAATTGAGTGTCACGCCTAAAGCAAAGGACTTATGCGCACACTTCAACATGTATTTTGTTCAGGATGATCCCCTGAAGCCTAAATGAGCATTAATTTAACCACACAACTCATAACCTATAAGATACATTCAAACTCAGAAAACGTGCTCAGCTAGACCTGAAAATGCATTTAAAACAAATACAACTCAAATTGAGTGTCACGCATAAACCAAAGGTTTTATGCACACATTTGAACATGCATTTTATTCAGGTTGACCTCCTGATGACTAAATGAGCATTAATTTGACCACACAACTCATTCCTATGAAGATACATTCAAACTCAGAAAATGTGCTCAGCTCGGCCTGAAAATACATTTTAAGCAATAAAACTCAAATTGAGTGTCACGCCTAAACCAAAGGACTTGTGCACACATTTCAACATGTATTTAGTTCAGGTTGACCTCCTGAAGCCTAAATGATCACTAATTTGACCACACAACTCATTCCTATGAAGATACATTCAAAGTCAAAAAATGTGTTTAGCTCGGTCTGAAAATGCATTTAAAGCAATAAAAACTCAAATTGAGTATCACGCCTAAAGCAAAGGACTTATGCACACTCTTCAACATGTATTTTGTTCAGGTTGACCTCCTGAAGCCCAAATGACAATTAATTTGATCACACAACTCATTTTTATGAAGATACATTCAATCTCAGAAAACGTGCTCGACTCGGCCTGAAAATGCATTTAAAGCAATAAAAACTCAAATTGAGTGTCACGCCTAAACCAAAGGACTTGTGCACACATTTCAACATATATTTAGTTCAGGTTGACCTCCTGAAGCCTAAATGAGCATTAATTTGACCACACAACTCATTCCTATGAAGATACATTCAAACTCAGAAAATGTGCTCAGCTCGGCCTGAAAATGCATTTAAAACAAATACAACTCAAATTGAGTGTCATGCATAAACCAAAGGTTTTATGCACACATTTGAACATGCATTTTGTTCAGGTTGACCTCCTGATGACTAAATGAGCATTAATTTGATTGCACAACTCATTCCTATAAAGATACATTCAAAGTCAGAAAACGTGCTCAGCTCAGCATTAATTTGTGCACACAACTCATTCCTATGAAGATACATTCAAACTCAGAAAATGTGCTCAGCTTGGCCTGAAAATACATTTAAAGCAATAAACCTCAAATTGAGTGTCACGCCTAAACCAAAGGACTTATGCACACACTCAACATGTATTTCGTTCTGGTTGACCTCCTGAAGCCTAAATGAGCATTAATTTGACCGCACAACTCATTCCTATGAAGATACATTCAAAGTCAAAAAATGTGCTCAGCTCGGTCTGAAAATGCATTTAAAGCAATAAAAACTCAAATTGAGTGTCACGCCTAAACCAAAGGACTTACGCACACATTTCAACATGTATTTAGTTTAGGTTGACCTCCTGAAGCCTAAATGAGCATTAATTTGACAGCACAACTCATTCCTATGAAGATACATTCAAAGTCATAAAACATGCTCAGCTCGGCCTGAAAATGCATTTAAAGCAATAAAAACTCAAATTGAGTGTCACGCCTAAACCAATGGACTTGTGCATACATTTCAACATGTATTTTGTTCAGGTTGACCTCCTGAAGCCTAAATGACAATTAATTTGATCACACAACTCATTTTTATGAAGATACATTCAAAGTCATAAAACGTGCTCAGCTCGGCCTGAAAATGCATTTAAAGCAATAAACCTCAAATTGAGTGTCACACCTAAACCAAAGGACTTATGCACACACTCAACATGTATTTAGTTCAGGTTGACCTCCTGAAGCCTAAATGAGCATTAATTTGACCGCACAACTCATTCCTATGAAGATACATTCAAAGTCAAAAAATGTGCTCAGCTCGGTCTGAAAATGCATTTAAAGCAATAAAAACTCAAATTGAGTGTCACGCCTAAAACAAAGGACTTACGCACACATTTCAACACGTATTTAGTTCAGGTTGACCTCCTGATGACTAAATGAGCATTAATTTGACCACACAACTCATTCCTATAAAGATACATTCAAAGTCAGAAAACGTGCTCAGCTCAGCATTAATTTGACCACACAACTCATTCCTATGAAGATACATTCAAACTCAGAAAATGTGCTCAGCTCGGCCTGAAAATACATTTTAAGCAATAAAACTCAAATTGAGTGTCACGCCAAAACCAAAGGACTTATGCACACACTCAACATGTATTTAGTTCAGGTTGACCTCCTGAAGCCTAAATGAGCATTAGTTTGACCGCACAACTCATTCCTATGAAGATACATTCAAAGTCAAAAAATGTGCTCAGCTCGGTCTGAAAATGCATTTAAAGCAATAAAAACTCAAATTGAGTGTCACGCCTGAAGCAAAGGACTTATGCACACACTTCAACATGTATTTTTTTAAGGTTGACCTCCTGAAGCCTAAATGACAATTAATTTGATCACACAACTCATTTTTATGAAGATACATTCAAAGTCATAAAACGTGCTCAGCTCGGCCTGAAAATGCATTTAAAGCAATAAACCTCAAATTGAGTGTCACACCTAAACCAAAGGACTTATGCACACACTCAACATGTATTTAGTTCAGGTTGACCTCCTGAAGCCTAAATGAGCATTAATTTGACCGCACAACTCATTCCTATGAAGATACATTCAAAGTCAAAAAATGTGCTCAGCTCGGTCTGAAAATGCATTTAAAGCAATAAAAACTCAAATTGAGTGTCACGCCTAAAACAAAGGACTTACGCACACATTTCAACACGTATTTAGTTCAGGTTGACCTCCTGATGACTAAATGAGCATTAATTTGACCACACAACTCATTCTTATAAAGATACATTCAAAGTCAGAAAACGTGCTCAGCTCAGCATTAATTTGACCACACAACTCATTCCTATGAAGATACATTCAAACTCAGAAAATGTGCTCAGCTCGGCCTGAAAATACATTTTAAGCAATAAAACTCAAATTGAGTGTCACGCCAAAACCAAAGGACTTATGCACACACTCAACATGTATTTAGTTCAGGTTGACCTCCTGAAGCCTAAATGAGCATTAGTTTGACCGCACAACTCATTCCTATGAAGATACATTCAAAGTCAAAAAATGTGCTCAGCTCGGTCTGAAAATGCATTTAAAGCAATAAAAACTCAAATTGAGTGTCACGCCTGAAGCAAAGGACTTATGCACACACTTCAACATGTATTTTTTTAAGGTTGACCTCCTGAAGCCTAAATGAGCATTAATTTGACCACACAACTCATTCCTATAAAGATACATTCAAAGTCAGAAAACGTGCTCAGCTCAGCATTAATTTGACCACACAACTCATTCCTATGAAGATACATCCAAACTCAGAAAATGTGCTCAGCTCGGCCTGAAAATACATTTAAAGCAATAAACCTCAAATTGAGTGTCACACCTAAACCAAAGGACTTATGCACACACTAATTATGTATTTAGTTCAGGTTGACCTCCTGAAGCCTAAATGAGCATTAATTTGACCGCACAACTCATTCCTATGAAGATACATTCAAAGTTACAAAACGTGCTCAACTAGGCCTGAAAGTGCATTTAAAGCAATAAAAACTCAAAATGAGTGTCACGCCTAAACCAAAGGACTTATGCACACATTTCAACATGTATTTAGTTCAGGTTGACCTCCTGAAGCCTAAATCACCATTAATTTGATTACACAACTCATTCCTATGAAGATACATTCAAACTTAGAAAAGTGCTCTACTCGGCCTGAAAATGCATTTAAAGCAATAAAAACTCAAAATGAGTGTCACGCCTAAACCAAAGGACTTATGCACACATTTCAACATGTATTTAGTTCAGGTTGACATTCTGAAGCCTAAATGAGCATTAATTTGACTACACAACTTATTCCTATGAAGATACATTCAAAGTCAAAAAATGTGCTCAGCTCGGTCTGAAAATGCATTTAAAGCAATAAAAACTCAAATTGAGTGTCACGCCTAAACCAAAGGACTTACGCACACATTTCAACATGTATTTAGTTCAGGTTGACCTCCTGAAGCCTAAATGAGCATTAATTTGACAGCACTACTCATTCCTATGAAGATACATTCAAAGTCATAAAACATGCTCAGCTCGGCCTGAAAATGCATTTAAAGCAATAAAAACTCAAATTGAGTGTCACGCCTAAACCAATGGACTTGTGCATGCATTTCAACATGTATTTTGTTCAGGTTGACCTCCTGAAGCATAAATGACAATTAATTTGATCACACAACTCATTTTTATGAAGATACATTCAAAGTCATAAAACGTGCTCAGCTCGGCCTGAAAATGCATTTAAAGCAATAAACCTCAAATTGAGTGTCACACCTAAACCAAAGGACTTATGCACACACTCAACATGTATTTAGTTCAGGTTGACCTCCTGAAGCCTAAATGAGCATTAATTTGACCGCACAACTCATTCCTATGAAGATACATTCAAAGTCAAAAAATGTGCTCAGCTCGGTCTGAAAATGCATTTAAAGCAATAAAAACTCAAATTGAGTGTCACGCCTAAAACAAAGGACTTACGCACACATTTCAACACGTATTTAGTTCAGGTTGACCTACTGATGACTAAATGAGCATTAATTTGACCACACAACTCATTCCTATAAAGATACATTCAAAGTCAGAAAACGTGCTCAGCTCAGCATTAATTTGACAACACAACTCATTCCTATGAAGATACATTCAAACTCAGAAAATGTGCTCAGCTCGGCCTGAAAATACATTTTAAGCAATAAAACTCAAATTGAGTGTCACGCCAAAACCAAAGGACTTATGCACACACTCAACATGTATTTAGTTCAGGTTGACCTCCTGAAGCCTAAATGAGCATTAGTTTGACCGCACAACTCATTCCTATGAAGATACATTCAAAGTCAAAAAATGTGCTCAGCTCGGTCTGAAAATGCATTTAAAGCAATAAAAACTCAAATTGAGTGTCACGCCTGAAGCAAAGGACTTATGCACACACTTCAACATGTATTTTTTTAAGGTTGACCTCCTGAAGCCTAAATGAGCATTAATTTGACCACACAACTCATTCCTATAAAGATACATTCAAAGTCAGAAAACGTGCTCAGCTCAGCATTAATTTGACCACACAACTCATTCCTATGAAGATACATCCAAACTCAGAAAATGTGCTCAGCTCGGCCTGAAAATACATTTAAAGCAATAAACCTCAAATTGAGTGTCACACCTAAACCAAAGGACTTATGCACACACTCATTATGTATTTAGTTCAGGTTGACCTCCTGAAGCCTAAATGAGCATTAATTTGACCGCACAACTCATTCCTATGAAGATACATTCAAAGTCAAAAAATGTGCTCAGCTCGGTCGGAAAATGCATTTAAAGCAATAAAAACTCAAATTGAGTGTCACGCCTAAACCAAAGGACTTACGCACACATTTCAACATGTATTTAGTTCAGGTTGACCTCCTGAAGCCTAAATGAGCATTAATTTGACCACACAACTCATTCCTATGAATGTACATTCAAAGTCAGAAAATGTGCTCAGCTCGGCCTGAAAATGCATTTAAAATCAATAAAACTCAAATTGAGTGTCATGCGTAAACCAAAGGTTTTATGCACACATTTCAACACGTATTTAGTTCAGGTTGACCTCCTGAAGCCTAAATGACAATTAATTTGACTACACAACTCATTCCTATGAAGATGCATTCAAACTCAGAAAATGTGCTCAACTCGGCCTGAAAATGCATTTAAAGCAATAAAAATTCAAATTGAGTGTCACGCCTAAACCAAAGGACTTATGCACACACTTCAACATGTATTCTGTTCAGGTTGACGTCCTGAAGCCTAAATGAGCATTAATTTGACTACACAACTCATTCCTATGAAGATACATTCAAAGTCAGAAACGCGCTCAACTCGGCCTGAAAATGCATTTAAAGCAATAAAAACTCAAATTGAGTGTCACGCCTAAAGCAAAGGACTTATGCACACACTTCAACATGTATTTTGTTCAGGTTGACCTCCTGAAGCCTAAATGACAATTAATTTGATCACACAACTCATTTTTATGAAGATACATTCAAAGTGATAAAACGTGCTCAGCTCGGCCTGAAAATACATTTTAAGCAATAAAACTCAAATTGAGTGTCACGCCTAAACCAAAGGACTTATGCACACACTAAACATGTATTTAGTTCAGGTTGACCTCCTGAAGCCTAAATGAGCATTAATTTGAGCACACAACTCATTCCTATGAAGATACATTCAAACTCAGAAAACGTGCTCAATTCGGCCTGAAAGTGCATTTAAAGCAATAAAAACTCAAAATTGAGTGTCACGCATAAACCAAAGGTTTTATGCACACATTTCAACACGTATTTAGTTCAGGTTGACCTCCTGAAGCCTAAATGACAATTAATTTGACCACACAACTCATTCCTATGAAGATGCATTCAAACTCAGAAAATGTGCTCAACTCGGTCTGAAAATGCATTTTAAGCAATAAAAACTCAAATTGAGTGTCACGCCTAAAGCAAAGGACTTATGCGCACACTTCAACATGTATTTTGTTCAGGATGATCCCCTGAAGCCTAAATGAGCATTAATTTAACCACACAACTCATTCCTATAAGATACATTCAAACTCAGAAAACGTGCTCAGCTCGGCCTGAAAATGCATTTAAAACAAATACAACTCAAATTGAGTGTCACGCATAAACCAAAGGTTTTATGCACACATTTGAACATGCATTTTGTTCAGGTTGACCTCCTGAAGCCTAAATGACAATTAATTTGATCACACAACTCATTTTTATGAAGATACATTCAAACTCAGAAAATGTGCTCAGCTCGGCCTGAAAATACATTTTAAGCAATAAAACTCAAATTGAGTGTCACGCCAAAACCAAAGGACTTATGCATACAGTCAACATGTATTTAGTTCAGGTTGACCTCCTGAAGCCTAAATGAGCATTAATTTGACCGCAAAACTCATTCCTATGAAGATACATTCAAAGTCAAAAAATGTGCTCAGCTCGGTCTGAAAATGCATTTAAAGCAATAAAAACTCAAATTGAGTGTCACGCCTAAAGCAAAGGACTTATGCACACACTTCAACATGTATTTTTTTCAGGTTGGCCTCCTGAAGCCTAAGTGACAATTAATTTGATCACACAACTCATTTTTATGAAGATACATTCAAAGTCATAAAACGTGCTCAGCTCGGCCTGAAAATGCATTTAAAGCAATAAAAACTCAAATTGAGTGTCACGCCTAAACCAAAGGACTTGTGCACACATTTCAACATGTATTTAGTTCAGGTTGACCTCCTGAAGCCTAAATGATCACTAATTTGACCACACAACTCATTCCTAAGAAGATACATTCAAACTCAGAAAATGTGCTCAGCTCGGCCTGAAAATACATTTTAAGCAATAAAACTCAAATTGAGTGTCACGCCTAAACCAAAGGACTTATGCACACACTAAACATGTATTTAGTTCAGGTTGACCTCCTGAAGCCTAAATGAGCATTAATTTGACCACACAACTCATTCCTATGAAGATACATTCAAACTCAGAAAACGTGCTCAATTCGGCCTGAAAGTGCATTTAAAGCAATAAAAACTCAAAATTGAGTGTCACGCCTAAACATAAGGAATTATGCACACACTTCAACAAGTATTTATTTCAGGATAACCTCCTGAAGCCTAAATGAGCATTAATTTGACCACACAACTCATTCCTATGAAGATACATTCAAACTCAGAAAACGTGCTCAACTCGGTCTGAAAATGCATTTTAAGCAATAAAAACTCAAATTGAGTGTCACGCCTAAAGCAAAGGACTTATGCGAACACTTCAACATGTATTTTGTTCAGGATGATCCCCTGAAGCCTAAATGAGCATTAATTTAACCACACAACTCATTCCTATAAGATACATTCAAACTCAGAAAACGTGCTCAGCTCGGCCTGAAAATGCATTTAAAACAAATACAACTCAAATTGAGTGTCACGCATAAACCAAAGGTTTTATGCACACATTTGAACATGCATTTTGTTCAGGTTGACCTCCTGAAGCCTAAATGACAATTAATTTGATCACACAACTCATTTTTATGAAGATACATATAAACTCAGAAAATGTGCTCAGCTCGGCCTGAAAATACATTTTAAGCAATAAAACTCAAATTGAGTGTCACGCCAAAACCAAAGGACTTATGCATACAGTCAACATGTATTTAGTTCAGGTTGACCTCCTGAAGCCTAAATGAGCATTAATTTGACCGCAAAACTCATTCCTATGAAGATACATTCAAAGTCAAAAAATGTGCTCAGCTCGGTCTGAAAATGCATTTAAAGCAATAAAAACTCAAATTGAGTGTCACGCCTAAAGCAAAGGACTTATGCACACACTTCAACATGTATTTTGTTCAGGTTGGCCTCCTGAAGTCTAAGTGACAATTAATTTGATCACACAACTCATTTTTATGAAGATACATTCAAAGTCATAAAACGTGCTCAGCTCGGCCTGAAAATGCATTTAAAGCATTAAAAACTCAAATTGAGTGTCACGCCTAAACCAATGGACTTGTGCACACATTTCAACATGTATTTAGTTCAGGTTGACCTCCTGAAACCTAAATGAGCATTAATTTGACCACACAACTCATTCCTATGAAGATACATTCAAACTCAGAAAACGTGCTCAATTCGGCCTGAAAGTGCATTTAAAATAAATAAAACTCAAATTGAGTGTCACGCGTAAACCAAAGGTTTTATGCACACATTTCAACACGCATTTAGTTCAAGTTGACCTCCTGAAGCCTAAATGACAATTAATTTGACTACACAACTCATTCCTATGAAGATACATTCAAAATCAAAAAACGGGCTCAGCTCGGCCTAAAAATGCATTTAAAACAAATACAACTCAAATTGAGTGTCACACATAAACCAAAGGTTTTATGCACACATTTGAACATGCATTTTGTTCAGGTTGACCTCCCGATGACTAAATGAGCATTAATTTGACCACACAACTCATTCCTATAAAGATATACTCAAAGTCAGAAAACGTGCTCAGCTCAGCATTAATTTGACCACACAACTCATTCCTATGAAGATACATTCAAACTCAGAAAATGTGCTCAGCTCGGTCTGAAAATACATTTAAAGCAATAAACCTCAAATTGAGTGTCACACCTAAACCAAAGGACTTATGCACACACTCAACATGTATTTAGTTCAGGTTGACCTCCTGAAGCCTAAATGAGCATTAATTTGACTGCACAACTCATTCCTATGAAGATACATTCAAAGTCAAAAAATGTGCTTAGCTCGGTCTGAAAATGCATTTAAAGCAATAAAAACTCAAATTGAGTGTCACGCCTAAACCAAAGGACTTACGCACACATTTCAACATGTATTTAGTTCAGGTTGACCTCCTGAAGCCTAAATGACAATTAATTTGATCACACAACTCATTTTTATGAAGATACATTCAAAGTCATAAAACGTGCTCAGCTCGGCCTGAAAATGAATTTTTAGCAATAAAAACTCAAATTGAGTGTCACGCCTAAACCAAAGGACTTGTGCACACATTTCAACATGTATTTAGTTCAGGTTGACCTCCTGAAGCCTAAATGAGCATTAATTTGACCACACAACTCATTCCTATGAAGATACATTCAAACTCACAAAACGTGCTCAATTCGGCCTGAAAGTGCATTTAAAGCAATAAAAACTCAAAATTGAGTGTCACGCCTAAACATAAGGACTTATGCACACATTTCAACATGTATTTAGTTCAGGATAACCTCCTGAAGCCTAAATGAGCATTAATTTTACCACACAACTCATTCCTATGAAGATACATTCAAACTCAGAAAATGTGCTCAGCTCGGCCTGAAAATGCATTTAAAATAAATAAAACTCAAATTGAGTGTCACGCATAAACCAAAGGTTTTATGCACACATTTGAACGTGCATTTTGTTCAGGTTGACCTCCTGATGACTAAATGAGCCTTAATTTGACCACACAACTCATTCCTATAAAGATACATTCAAAGTCAGAAAACATGCTCAGCTGAGCATTAATTTGACCACACAACTCATTCCTATGAAGATACATTCAAACTCAGAAAATGTGCTCAGCTCGGCCTGAAAATACATTTTAAGCAATAAAACTCAAATTGAGTGTCACGCCTAAACCAAAGGACTTATGCACACACTAAACATGTATTTAGTTCAGGTTGACCTCCTGAAGCCTAAATGAGCATTAATTTGAGCACACAACTCATTCCTATGAAGATACATTCAAACTCAGAAAACGTGCTCAATTCGGCCTGAAAGTGCATTTAAAGCAATAAAAACTCAAAATTGAGTGTCACGCATAAACCAAAGGTTTTATGCACACATTTCAACACGTATTTAGTTCAGGTTGACCTCCTGAAGCCTAAATGACAATTAATTTGACCACACAACTCATTCCTATGAAGATGCATTCAAACTCAGAAAATGTGCTCAACTCGGTCTGAAAATGCATTTTAAGCAATAAAAACTCAAATTGAGTGTCACGCCTAAAGCAAAGGACTTATGCGCACACTTCAACATGTATTTTGTTCAGGATGATCCCCTGAAGCCTAAATGAGCATTAATTTAACCACACAACTCATTCCTATAAGATACATTCAAACTCAGAAAACGTGCTCAGCTCGGCCTGAAAATGCATTTAAAACAAATACAACTCAAATTGAGTGTCACGCATAAACCAAAGGTTTTATGCACACATTTGAACATGCATTTTGTTCAGGTTGACCTCCTGAAGCCTAAATGACAATTAATTTGATCACACAACTCATTTTTATGAAGATACATTCAAACTCAGAAAATGTGCTCAGCTCGGCCTGAAAATACATTTTAAGCAATAAAACTCAAATTGAGTGTCACGCCAAAACCAAAGGACTTATGCATACAGTCAACATGTATTTAGTTCAGGTTGACCTCCTGAAGCCTAAATGAGCATTAATTTGACCGCAAAACTCATTCCTATGAAGATACATTCAAAGTCAAAAAATGTGCTCAGCTCGGTCTGAAAATGCATTTAAAGCAATAAAAACTCAAATTGAGTGTCACGCCTAAAGCAAAGGACTTATGCACACACTTCAACATGTATTTTTTTCAGGTTGGCCTCCTGAAGCCTAAGTGACAATTAATTTGATCACACAACTCATTTTTATGAAGATACATTCAAAGTCATAAAACGTGCTCAGCTCGGCCTGAAAATGCATTTAAAGCAATAAAAACTCAAATTGAGTGTCACGCCTAAACCAAAGGACTTGTGCACACATTTCAACATGTATTTAGTTCAGGTTGACCTCCTGAAGCCTAAATGATCACTAATTTGACCACACAACTCATTCCTAAGAAGATACATTCAAACTCAGAAAATGTGCTCAGCTCGGCCTGAAAATACATTTTAAGCAATAAAACTCAAATTGAGTGTCACGCCTAAACCAAAGGACTTATGCACACACTAAACATGTATTTAGTTCAGGTTGACCTCCTGAAGCCTAAATGAGCATTAATTTGACCACACAACTCATTCCTATGAAGATACATTCAAACTCAGAAAACGTGCTCAATTCGGCCTGAAAGTGCATTTAAAGCAATAAAAACTCAAAATTGAGTGTCACGCCTAAACATAAGGAATTATGCACACACTTCAACAAGTATTTATTTCAGGATAACCTCCTGAAGCCTAAATGAGCATTAATTTGACCACACAACTCATTCCTATGAAGATACATTCAAACTCAGAAAACGTGCTCAACTCGGTCTGAAAATGCATTTTAAGCAATAAAAACTCAAATTGAGTGTCACGCCTAAAGCAAAGGACTTATGCGAACACTTCAACATGTATTTTGTTCAGGATGATCCCCTGAAGCCTAAATGAGCATTAATTTAACCACACAACTCATTCCTATAAGATACATTCAAACTCAGAAAACGTGCTCAGCTCGGCCTGAAAATGCATTTAAAACAAATACAACTCAAATTGAGTGTCACGCATAAACCAAAGGTTTTATGCACACATTTGAACATGCATTTTGTTCAGGTTGACCTCCTGAAGCCTAAATGACAATTAATTTGATCACACAACTCATTTTTATGAAGATACATATAAACTCAGAAAATGTGCTCAGCTCGGCCTGAAAATACATTTTAAGCAATAAAACTCAAATTGAGTGTCACGCCAAAACCAAAGGACTTATGCATACAGTCAACATGTATTTAGTTCAGGTTGACCTCCTCAAGCCTAAATGAGCATTAATTTGACCGCAAAACTCATTCCTATGAAGATACATTCAAAGTCAAAAAATGTGCTCAGCTCGGTCTGAAAATGCATTTAAAGCAATAAAAACTCAAATTGAGTGTCACGCCTAAAGCAAAGGACTTATGCACACACTTCAACATGTATTTTGTTCAGGTTGGCCTCCTGAAGTCTAAGTGACAATTAATTTGATCACACAACTCATTTTTATGAAGATACATTCAAAGTCATAAAACGTGCTCAGCTCGGCCTGAAAATGCATTTAAAGCAATAAAAACTCAAATTGAGTGTCACGCCTAAACCAATGGACTTGTGCACACATTTCAACATGTATTTAGTTCAGGTTGACCTCCTGAAACCTAAATGAGCATTAATTTGACCACACAACTCATTCCTCTGAAGATACATTCAAACTCAGAAAATGGGCTCAGCTCGGCCTGAAAATGCATTTAAAATAAATAAAACTCAAATTGAGTGTCACGCGTAAACCAAAGGTTTTATGCACACATTTCAACACGCATTTAGTTCAGGGTGACCTCCTGAAGCCTAAATGACAATTAATTTGACTACACAACTCATTCCTATGAAGATACATTCAAAGTAAAAAAACGGGCTCAACTCGGACTGAAAATGCATTTAAAGCAAGAAAATCTCAAAATTGAGTGTCATGCCTAAACATAAGGACTTATGCACACACTTCAACATGTATTTTGTTCAGGATGATCCCCTGAAGCCTAAATGAGCATTAATTTAACCACACAACTCATTCCTATAAGATACATTCAAACTCAGAAAACGTGCTCAGCTCGGCCTGAAAATGCATTTAAAACAAATACAACTCAAATTGAGTGTCACGCATAAACCAAAGGTTTTATGCACACATTTGAACATGCATTTTGTTCAGGTTGACCTCCTGATGACTAAATGAGCATTAATTTGACCACACAACTCATTCCTATAAAGATACATTCAAAGTCAGAAAACGTGCTCAGCTCAGCATTAATTTGACCATACAACTCATTCCTATGAAGATACATTCCAACTCAGAAAATGTGCTCAGCTCGGCCTGAAAGTGCATTTAAAGCAATAAAATCTCAAAATTGAGTGTCACGCCTAAAGCAAAGGACTTATGCGCACACTTCAACATGTATTTTGTTCAGGATGATCCCCTGAAGCCTAAATGAGCATTAATTTAACCACACAACTCATAACCTATAAGATACATTCAAACTCAGAAAACGTGCTCAGCTAGACCTGAAAATGCATTTAAAACAAATACAACTCAAATTGAGTGTCACGCATAAACCAAAGGTTTTATGCACACATTTGAACATGCATTTTATTCAGGTTGACCTCCTGATGACTAAATGAGCATTAATTTGACCACACAACTCATTCCTATGAAGATACATTCAAACTCAGAAAATGTGCTCAGCTCGGCCTGAAAATACATTTTAAGCAATAAAACTCAAATTGAGTGTCACGCCTAAACCAAAGGACTTGTGCACACATTTCAACATGTATTTAGTTCAGGTTGACCTCCTGAAGCCTAAATGATCACTAATTTGACCACACAACTCATTCCTATGAAGATACATTCAAAGTCAAAAAATGTGTTTAGCTCGGTCTGAAAATGCATTTAAAGCAATAAAAACTCAAATTGAGTATCACGCCTAAAGCAAAGGACTTATGCACACTCTTCAACATGTATTTTGTTCAGGTTGACCTCCTGAAGCCCAAATGACAATTAATTTGATCACACAACTCATTTTTATGAAGATACATTCAATCTCAGAAAACGTGCTCGACTCGGCCTGAAAATGCATTTAAAGCAATAAAAACTCAAATTGAGTGTCACGCCTAAACCAAAGGACTTGTGCACACATTTCAACATATATTTAGTTCAGGTTGACCTCCTGAAGCCTAAATGAGCATTAATTTGACCACACAACTCATTCCTATGAAGATACATTCAAACTCAGAAAATGTGCTCAGCTCGGCCTGAAAATGCATTTAAAACAAATACAACTCAAATTGAGTGTCATGCATAAACCAAAGGTTTTATGCACACATTTGAACATGCATTTTGTTCAGGTTGACCTCCTGATGACTAAATGAGCATTAATTTGACCGCACAACTCATTCCTATAAAGATACATTCAAAGTCAGAAAACGTGCTCAGCTCAGCATTAATTTGTGCACACAACTCATTCCTATGAAGATACATTCAAACTCAGAAAATGTGCTCAGCTTGGCCTGAAAATACATTTAAAGCAATAAACCTCAAATTGAGTGTCACGCCTAAACCAAAGGACTTATGCACACACTCAACATGTATTTCGTTCTGGTTGACCTCCTGAAGCCTAAATGAGCATTAATTTGACCGCACAACTCATTCCTATGAAGATACATTCAAAGTCAAAAAATGTGCTCAGCTCGGTCTGAAAATGCATTTAAAGCAATAAAAACTCAAATTGAGTGTCACGCCTAAACCAAAGGACTTACGCACACATTTCAACATGTATTTAGTTTAGGTTGACCTCCTGAAGCCTAAATGAGCATTAATTTGACAGCACAACTCATTCCTATGAAGATACATTCAAAGTCATAAAACATGCTCAGCTCGGCCTGAAAATGCATTTAAAGCAATAAAAACTCAAATTGAGTGTCACGCCTAAACCAATGGACTTGTGCATACATTTCAACATGTATTTTGTTCAGGTTGACCTCCTGAAGCCTAAATGACAATTAATTTGATCACACAACTCATTTTTATGAAGATACATTCAAAGTCATAAAACGTGCTCAGCTCGGCCTGAAAATGCATTTAAAGCAATAAACCTCAAATTGAGTGTCACACCTAAACCAAAGGACTTATGCACACACTCAACATGTATTTAGTTCAGGTTGACCTCCTGAAGCCTAAATGAGCATTAATTTGACCGCACAACTCATTCCTATGAAGATACATTCAAAGTCAAAAAATGTGCTCAGCTCGGTCTGAAAATGCATTTAAAGCAATAAAAACTCAAATTGAGTGTCACGCCTAAAACAAAGGACTTACGCACACATTTCAACACGTATTTAGTTCAGGTTGACCTCCTGATGACTAAATGAGCATTAATTTGACCACACAACTCATTCCTATAAAGATACATTCAAAGTCAGAAAACGTGCTCAGCTCAGCATTAATTTGACCACACAACTCATTCCTATGAAGATACATTCAAACTCAGAAAATGTGCTCAGCTCGGCCTGAAAATACATTTTAAGCAATAAAACTCAAATTGAGTGTCACGCCAAAACCAAAGGACTTATGCACACACTCAACATGTATTTAGTTCAGGTTGACCTCCTGAAGCCTAAATGAGCATTAGTTTGACCGCACAACTCATTCCTATGAAGATACATTCAAAGTCAAAAAATGTGCTCAGCTCGGTCTGAAAATGCATTTAAAGCAATAAAAACTCAAATTGAGTGTCACGCCTGAAGCAAAGGACTTATGCACACACTTCAACATGTATTTTTTTAAGGTTGACCTCCTGAAGCCTAAATGACAATTAATTTGATCACACAACTCATTTTTATGAAGATACATTCAAAGTCATAAAACGTGCTCAGCTCGGCCTGAAAATGCATTTAAAGCAATAAACCTCAAATTGAGTGTCACACCTAAACCAAAGGACTTATGCACACACTCAACATGTATTTAGTTCAGGTTGACCTCCTGAAGCCTAAATGAGCATTAATTTGACCGCACAACTCATTCCTATGAAGATACATTCAAAGTCAAAAAATGTGCTCAGCTCGGTCTGAAAATGCATTTAAAGCAATAAAAACTCAAATTGAGTGTCACGCCTAAAACAAAGGACTTACGCACACATTTCAACACGTATTTAGTTCAGGTTGACCTCCTGATGACTAAATGAGCATTAATTTGACCACACAACTCATTCCTATAAAGATACATTCAAAGTCAGAAAACGTGCTCAGCTCAGCATTAATTTGACCACACAACTCATTCCTATGAAGATACATTCAAACTCAGAAAATGTGCTCAGCTCGGCCTGAAAATACATTTTAAGCAATAAAACTCAAATTGAGTGTCACGCCAAAACCAAAGGACTTATGCACACACTCAACATGTATTTAGTTCAGGTTGACCTCCTGAAGCCTAAATGAGCATTAGTTTGACCGCACAACTCATTCCTATGAAGATACATTCAAAGTCAAAAAATGTGCTCAGCTCGGTCTGAAAATGCATTTAAAGCAATAAAAACTCAAATTGAGTGTCACGCCTGAAGCAAAGGACTTATGCACACACTTCAACATGTATTTTTTTAAGGTTGACCTCCTGAAGCCTAAATGAGCATTAATTTGACCACACAACTCATTCCTATAAAGATACATTCAAAGTCAGAAAACGTGCTCAGCTCAGCATTAATTTGACCACACAACTCATTCCTATGAAGATACATCCAAACTCAGAAAATGTGCTCAGCTCGGCCTGAAAATACATTTAAAGCAATAAACCTCAAATTGAGTGTCACACCTAAACCAAAGGACTTATGCACACACTCATTATGTATTTAGTTCAGGTTGACCTCCTGAAGCCTAAATGAGCATTAATTTGACCGCACAACTCATTCCTATGAAGATACATTCAAAGTTACAAAACGTGCTCAACTAGGCCTGAAAGTGCATTTAAAGCAATAAAAACTCAAAATGAGTGTCACGCCTAAACCAAAGGACTTATGCACACATTTCAACATGTATTTAGTTCAGGTTGACCTCCTGAAGCCTAAATCACCATTAATTTGATCACACAACTCATTCCTATGAAGATACATTCAAACTTAGAAAAGTGCTCTACTCGGCCTGAAAATGCATTTAAAGCAATAAAAACTCAAAATGAGTGTCACGCCTAAACCAAAGGACTTATGCACACATTTCAACATGTATTTAGTTCAGGTTGACCTCCTGAAGCCTAAATGAGCATTAATTTGACCGCACAACTCATTCCTATGAAGATACATTCAAAGTCAAAAAATGTGCTCAGCTCGGTCTGAAAATGCATTTAAAGCAATAAAAACTCAAATTGAGTGTCACGCCTAAACCAAAGGACTTACGCACACATTTCAACATGTATTTAGTTTAGGTTGACCTCCTGAAGCCTAAATGAGCATTAATTTGACAGCACAACTCATTCCTATGAAGATACATTCAAAGTCATAAAACATGCTCAGCTCGGCCTGAAAATGCATTTAAAGCAATAAAAACTCAAATTGAGTGTCACGCCTAAACCAATGGACTTGTGCATACATTTCAACATGTATTTTGTTCAGGTTGACCTCCTGAAGCCTAAATGACAATTAATTTGATCACACAACTCATTTTTATGAAGATACATTCAAAGTCATAAAACGTGCTCAGCTCGGCCTGAAAATGCATTTAAAGCAATAAACCTCAAATTGAGTGTCACACCTAAACCAAAGGACTTATGCACACACTCAACATGTATTTAGTTCAGGTTGACCTCCTGAAGCCTAAATGAGCATTAATTTGACCGCACAACTCATTCCTATGAAGATACATTCAAAGTCAAAAAATGTGCTCAGCTCGGTCTGAAAATGCATTTAAAGCAATAAAAACTCAAATTGAGTGTCACGCCTAAAACAAAGGACTTACGCACACATTTCAACACGTATTTAGTTCAGGTTGACCTCCTGATGACTAAATGAGCATTAATTTGACCACACAACTCATTCCTATAAAGATACATTCAAAGTCAGAAAACGTGCTCAGCTCAGCATTAATTTGACCACACAACTCATTCCTATGAAGATACATTCAAACTCAGAAAATGTGCTCAGCTCGGCCTGAAAATACATTTTAAGCAATAAAACTCAAATTGAGTGTCACGCCAAAACCAAAGGACTTATGCACACACTCAACATGTATTTAGTTCAGGTTGACCTCCTGAAGCCTAAATGAGCATTAGTTTGACCGCACAACTCATTCCTATGAAGATACATTCAAAGTCAAAAAATGTGCTCAGCTCGGTCTGAAAATGCATTTAAAGCAATAAAAACTCAAATTGAGTGTCACGCCTGAAGCAAAGGACTTATGCACACACTTCAACATGTATTTTTTTAAGGTTGACCTCCTGAAGCCTAAATGACAATTAATTTGATCACACAACTCATTTTTATGAAGATACATTCAAAGTCATAAAACGTGCTCAGCTCGGCCTGAAAATGCATTTAAAGCAATAAACCTCAAATTGAGTGTCACACCTAAACCAAAGGACTTATGCACACACTCAACATGTATTTAGTTCAGGTTGACCTCCTGAAGCCTAAATGAGCATTAATTTGACCGCACAACTCATTCCTATGAAGATACATTCAAAGTCAAAAAATGTGCTCAGCTCGGTCTGAAAATGCATTTAAAGCAATAAAAACTCAAATTGAGTGTCACGCCTAAAACAAAGGACTTACGCACACATTTCAACACGTATTTAGTTCAGGTTGACCTCCTGATGACTAAATGAGCATTAATTTGACCACACAACTCATTCCTATAAAGATACATTCAAAGTCAGAAAACGTGCTCAGCTCAGCATTAATTTGACCACACAACTCATTCCTATGAAGATACATTCAAACTCAGAAAATGTGCTCAGCTCGGCCTGAAAATACATTTTAAGCAATAAAACTCAAATTGAGTGTCACGCCAAAACCAAAGGACTTATGCACACACTCAACATGTATTTAGTTCAGGTTGACCTCCTGAAGCCTAAATGAGCATTAGTTTGACCGCACAACTCATTCCTATGAAGATACATTCAAAGTCAAAAAATGTGCTCAGCTCGGTCTGAAAATGCATTTAAAGCAATAAAAACTCAAATTGAGTGTCACGCCTGAAGCAAAGGACTTATGCACACACTTCAACATGTATTTTTTTAAGGTTGACCTCCTGAAGCCTAAATGAGCATTAATTTGACCACACAACTCATTCCTATAAAGATACATTCAAAGTCAGAAAACGTGCTCAGCTCAGCATTAATTTGACCACACAACTCATTCCTATGAAGATACATCCAAACTCAGAAAATGTGCTCAGCTCGGCCTGAAAATACATTTAAAGCAATAAACCTCAAATTGAGTGTCACACCTAAACCAAAGGACTTATGCACACACTCATTATGTATTTAGTTCAGGTTGACCTCCTGAAGCCTAAATGAGCATTAATTTGACCGCACAACTCATTCCTATGAAGATACATTCAAAGTTACAAAACGTGCTCAACTAGGCCTGAAAGTGCATTTAAAGCAATAAAAACTCAAAATGAGTGTCACGCCTAAACCAAAGGACTTATGCACACATTTCAACATGTATTTAGTTCAGGTTGACCTCCTGAAGCCTAAATCACCATTAATTTGATCACACAACTCATTCCTATGAAGATACATTCAAACTTAGAAAAGTGCTCTACTCGGCCTGAAAATGCATTTAAAGCAATAAAAACTCAAAATGAGTGTCACGCCTAAACCAAAGGACTTATGCACACATTTCAACATGTATTTAGTTCAGGTTGACATTCTGAAGCCTAAATGAGCATTAATTTGACTACACAACTTATTCCTATGAAGATACATTCAAAGTCAAAAAATGTGCTCAGCTCGGTCTGAAAATGCATTTAAAGCAATAAAAACTCAAATTGAGTGTCACGCCTAAACCAAAGGACTTACGCACACATTTCAACATGTATTTAGTTCAGGTTGACCTCCTGAAGCCTAAATGAGCATTAATTTGACAGCACTACTCATTCCTATGAAGATACATTCAAAGTCATAAAACATGCTCAGCTCGGCCTGAAAATGCATTTAAAGCAATAAAAACTCAAATTGAGTGTCACGCCTAAACCAATGGACTTGTGCATGCATTTCAACATGTATTTTGTTCAGGTTGACCTCCTGAAGCCTAAATGACAATTAATTTGATCACACAACTCATTTTTATGAAGATACATTCAAAGTCATAAAACGTGCTCAGCTCGGCCTGAAAATGCATTTAAAGCAATAAACCTCAAATTGAGTGTCACACCTAAACCAAAGGACTTATGCACACACTCAACATGTATTTAGTTCAGGTTGACCTCCTGAAGCCTAAATGAGCATTAATTTGACCGCACAACTCATTCCTATGAAGATACATTCAAAGTCAAAAAATGTGCTCAGCTCGGTCGGAAAATGCATTTAAAGCAATAAAAACTCAAATTGAGTGTCACGCCTGAAGCAAAGGACTTATGCACACACTTCAACATGTATTTTTTTAAGGTTGACCTCCTGAAGCCTAAATGAGCATTAATTTGACCACACAACTCATTCCTATAAAGATACATTCAAAGTCAGAAAACGTGCTCAGCTCAGCATTAATTTGACCACACAACTCATTCCTATGAAGATACATCCAAACTCAGAAAATGTGCTCAGCTCGGCCTGAAAATACATTTAAAGCAATAAACCTCAAATTGAGTGTCACACCTAAACCAAAGGACTTATGCACACACTCATTATGTATTTAGTTCAGGTTGACCTCCTGAAGCCTAAATGAGCATTAATTTGACCGCACAACTCATTCCTATGAAGATACATTCAAAGTCAAAAAATGTGCTCAGCTCGGTCGGAAAATGCATTTAAAGCAATAAAAACTCAAATTGAGTGTCACGCCTAAACCAAAGGACTTACGCACACATTTCAACATGTATTTAGTTCAGGTTGACCTCCTGAAGCCTAAATGAGCATTAATTTGACCACACAACTCATTCCTATGAATGTACATTCAAAGTCAGAAAATGTGCTCAGCTCGGCCTGAAAATGCATTTAAAATCAATAAAACTCAAATTGAGTGTCATGCGTAAACCAAAGGTTTTATGCACACATTTCAACACGTATTTAGTTCAGGTTGACCTCCTGAAGCCTAAATGACAATTAATTTGACTACACAACTCATTCCTATGAAGATGCATTCAAACTCAGAAAATGTGCTCAACTCGGCCTGAAAATGCATTTAAAGCAATAAAAATTCAAATTGAGTGTCACGCCTAAACCAAAGGACTTATGCACACACTTCAACATGTATTCTGTTCAGGTTGACGTCCTGAAGCCTAAATGAGCATTAATTTGACTACACAACTCATTCCTATGAAGATACATTCAAAGTCAGAAACGCGCTCAACTCGGCCTGAAAATGCATTTAAAGCAATAAAAACTCAAATTGAGTGTCACGCCTAAAGCAAAGGACTTATGCACACACTTCAACATGTATTTTGTTCAGGTTGACCTCCTGAAGCCTAAATGACAATTAATTTGATCACACAACTCATTTTTATGAAGATACATTCAAAGTGATAAAACGTGCTCAGCTCGGCCTGAAAATACATTTTAAGCAATAAAACTCAAATTGAGTGTCACGCCTAAACCAAAGGACTTATGCACACACTAAACATGTATTTAGTTCAGGTTGACCTCCTGAAGCCTAAATGAGCATTAATTTGAGCACACAACTCATTCCTATGAAGATACATTCAAACTCAGAAAACGTGCTCAATTCGGCCTGAAAGTGCATTTAAAGCAATAAAAACTCAAAATTGAGTGTCACGCATAAACCAAAGGTTTTATGCACACATTTCAACACGTATTTAGTTCAGGTTGACCTCCTGAAGCCTAAATGACAATTAATTTGACCACACAACTCATTCCTATGACGATGCATTCAAACTCAGAAAATGTGCTCAACTCGGTCTGAAAATGCATTTTAAGCAATAAAAACTCAAATTGAGTGTCACGCCTAAAGCAAAGGACTTATGCGCACACTTCAACATGTATTTTGTTCAGGATGATCCCCTGAAGCCTAAATGAGCATTAATTTAACCACACAACTCATTCCTATAAGATACATTCAAACTCAGAAAACGTGCTCAGCTCGGCCTGAAAATGCATTTAAAACAAATACAACTCAAATTGAGTGTCACGCATAAACCAAAGGTTTTATGCACACATTTGAACATGCATTTTGTTCAGGTTGACCTCCTGAAGCCTAAATGACAATTAATTTGATCACACAACTCATTTTTATGAAGATACATTCAAACTCAGAAAATGTGCTCAGCTCGGCCTGAAAATACATTTTAAGCAATAAAACTCAAATTGAGTGTCACGCCAAAACCAAAGGACTTATGCATACAGTCAACATGTATTTAGTTCAGGTTGACCTCCTGAAGCCTAAATGAGCATTAATTTGACCGCAAAACTCATTCCTATGAAGATACATTCAAAGTCAAAAAATGTGCTCAGCTCGGTCTGAAAATGCATTTAAAGCAATAAAAACTCAAATTGAGTGTCACGCCTAAAGCAAAGGACTTATGCACACACTTCAACATGTATTTTTTTCAGGTTGGCCTCCTGAAGCCTAAGTGACAATTAATTTGATCACACAACTCATTTTTATGAAGATACATTCAAAGTCATAAAACGTGCTCAGCTCGGCCTGAAAATGCATTTAAAGCAATAAAAACTCAAATTGAGTGTCACGCCTAAACCAAAGGACTTGTGCACACATTTCAACATGTATTTAGTTCAGGTTGACCTCCTGAAGCCTAAATGATCACTAATTTGACCACACAACTCATTCCTAAGAAGATACATTCAAACTCAGAAAATGTGCTCAGCTCGGCCTGAAAATACATTTTAAGCAATAAAACTCAAATTGAGTGTCACGCCTAAACCAAAGGACTTATGCACACACTAAACATGTATTTAGTTCAGGTTGACCTCCTGAAGCCTAAATGAGCATTAATTTGACCACACAACTCATTCCTATGAAGATACATTCAAACTCAGAAAACGTGCTCAATTCGGCCTGAAAGTGCATTTAAAGCAATAAAAACTCAAAATTGAGTGTCACGCCTAAACATAAGGAATTATGCACACACTTCAACAAGTATTTATTTCAGGATAACCTCCTGAAGCCTAAATGAGCATTAATTTGACCACACAACTCATTCCTATGAAGATACATTCAAACTCAGAAAACGTGCTCAACTCGGTCTGAAAATGCATTTTAAGCAATAAAAACTCAAATTGAGTGTCACGCCTAAAGCAAAGGACTTATGCGAACACTTCAACATGTATTTTGTTCAGGATGATCCCCTGAAGCCTAAATGAGCATTAATTTAACCACACAACTCATTCCTATAAGATACATTCAAACTCAGAAAACGTGCTCAGCTCGGCCTGAAAATGCATTTAAAACAAATACAACTCAAATTGAGTGTCACGCATAAACCAAAGGTTTTATGCACACATTTGAACATGCATTTTGTTCAGGTTGACCTCCTGAAGCCTAAATGACAATTAATTTGATCACACAACTCATTTTTATGAAGATACATTCAAACTCAGAAAATGTGCTCAGCTCGGCCTGAAAATACATTTTAAGCAATAAAACTCAAATTGAGTGTCACGCCAAAACCAAAGGACTTATGCATACAGTCAACATGTATTTAGTTCAGGTTGACCTCCTGAAGCCTAAATGAGCATTAATTTGACCGCAAAACTCATTCCTATGAAGATACATTCAAAGTCAAAAAATGTGCTCAGCTCGGTCTGAAAATGCATTTAAAGCAATAAAAACTCAAATTGAGTGTCACGCCTAAAGCAAAGGACTTATGCACACACTTCAACATGTATTTTTTTCAGGTTGGCCTCCTGAAGCCTAAGTGACAATTAATTTGATCACACAACTCATTTTTATGAAGATACATTCAAAGTCATAAAACGTGCTCAGCTCGGCCTGAAAATGCATTTAAAGCAATAAAAACTCAAATTGAGTGTCACGCCTAAACCAAAGGACTTGTGCACACATTTCAACATGTATTTAGTTCAGGTTGACCTCCTGAAGCCTAAATGATCACTAATTTGACCACACAACTCATTCCTAAGAAGATACATTCAAACTCAGAAAATGTGCTCAGCTCGGCCTGAAAATACATTTTAAGCAATAAAACTCAAATTGAGTGTCACGCCTAAACCAAAGGACTTATGCACACACTAAACATGTATTTAGTTCAGGTTGACCTCCTGAAGCCTAAATGAGCATTAATTTGACCACACAACTCATTCCTATGAAGATACATTCAAACTCAGAAAACGTGCTCAATTCGGCCTGAAAGTGCATTTAAAGCAATAAAAACTCAAAATTGAGTGTCACGCCTAAACATAAGGAATTATGCACACACTTCAACAAGTATTTATTTCAGGATAACCTCCTGAAGCCTAAATGAGCATTAATTTGACCACACAACTCATTCCTATGAAGATACATTCAAACTCAGAAAACGTGCTCAACTCGGTCTGAAAATGCATTTTAAGCAATAAAAACTCAAATTGAGTGTCACGCCTAAAGCAAAGGACTTATGCGAACACTTCAACATGTATTTTGTTCAGGATGATCCCCTGAAGCCTAAATGAGCATTAATTTAACCACACAACTCATTCCTATAAGATACATTCAAACTCAGAAAACGTGCTCAGCTCGGCCTGAAAATGCATTTAAAACAAATACAACTCAAATTGAGTGTCACGCATAAACCAAAGGTTTTATGCACACATTTGAACATGCATTTTGTTCAGGTTGACCTCCTGAAGCCTAAATGACAATTAATTTGATCACACAACTCATTTTTATGAAGATACATTCAAACTCAGAAAATGTGCTCAGCTCGGCCTGAAAATACATTTTAAGCAATAAAACTCAAATTGAGTGTCACGCCAAAACCAAAGGACTTATGCATACAGTCAACATGTATTTAGTTCAGGTTGACCTCCTGAAGCCTAAATGAGCATTAATTTGACCGCAAAACTCATTCCTATGAAGATACATTCAAAGTCAAAAAATGTGCTCAGCTCGGTCTGAAAATGCATTTAAAGCAATAAAAACTCAAATTGAGTGTCACGCCTAAAGCAAAGGACTTATGCACACACTTCAACATGTATTTTTTTCAGGTTGGCCTCCTGAAGCCTAAGTGACAATTAATTTGATCACACAACTCATTTTTATGAAGATACATTCAAAGTCATAAAACGTGCTCAGCTCGGCCTGAAAATGCATTTAAAGCAATAAAAACTCAAATTGAGTGTCACGCCTAAACCAAAGGACTTGTGCACACATTTCAACATGTATTTAGTTCAGGTTGACCTCCTGAAGCCTAAATGATCACTAATTTGACCACACAACTCATTCCTAAGAAGATACATTCAAACTCAGAAAATGTGCTCAGCTCGGCCTGAAAATACATTTTCAGCAATAAAACTCAAATTGAGTGTCACGCCTAAACCAAAGGACTTATGCACACACTAAACATGTATTTAGTTCAGGTTGACCTCCTGAAGCCTAAATGAGCATTAATTTGACCACACAACTCATTCCTATGAAGATACATTCAAACTCAGAAAACGTGCTCAATTCGGCCTGAAAGTGCATTTAAAGCAATAAAAACTCAAAATTGAGTGTCACGCCTAAACATAAGGACTTATGCACACACTTCAACAAGTATTTAGTTCAGGATAACCTCCTGAAGCCTAAATGAGCATTAATTTGACCACACAACTCATTCCTATGAAGATACATTCAAACTCAGAAAATGTGCTCAGCTCGGCCTGAAAATGCATTTAAAATAAATAAAAATCAAATTGAGTGTCACGCGTAAACCAAAGGTTTTATGCACACATTTCAACACGTATTTAGTTCAGGTTGACCTCCTGAAGCCTAAATGACAATTAATTTGACCACACAACTCATTCCTATGAAGATGCATTCAAACTCAGAAAATGTGCTCAACTCGGTCTGAAAATGCATTTTAAGCAATAAAAACTCAAATTGAGTGTCACGCCTAAAGCAAAGGACTTATGCGCACACTTCAACATGTATTTTGTTCAGGATGATCCCCTGAAGCCTAAATAAGCATTAATTTAACCACACAACTCATTCCTATAAGATACATTCAAACTCAGAAAACGTGCTCAGCTCGGCCTGAAAATGCATTTAAAACAAATACAACTCAAATTGAGTGTCACGCATTAACCAAAGGTTTTATGCACACATTTGAACATGCATTTTGTTCAGGTTGACCTCCTGAAGCCTAAATGACAATTAATTTGATCACACAACTCATTTTTATGAAGATACATTCAAACTCAGAAAATGTGCTCAGCTCGGCCTGAAAATACATTTTAAGCAATAAAAGTCAAATTGAGTGTCAGGCCAAAACCAAAGGACTTATGCATACAGTCAACATGTATTTAGTTCAGGTTGACCTCCTGAAGCCTAAATGAGCATTAATTTGACCGCAAAACTCATTCCTATGAAGATACATTCAAAGTCATAAAACGTGCTCAGCTCGGCCTGAAAATGCATTTAAAGCAATAAAAACTCAAATTGAGTGTCACGCCTAAACCAATGGACTTGTGCACACATTTCAACATGTATTTAGTTCAGGTTGACCTCCTGAAACCTAAATGAGCATTAATTTGACCACACAACTCATTCCTCTGAAGATACATTCAAACTCAGAAAATGGGCTCAGCTCGGCCTGAAAATGCATTTAAAATAAATAAAACTCAAACTGAGTGTCACGCGTAAACCAAAGGTTTTATGCACACATTTCAACACGCATTTAGTTCAGGTTGACCTCCTGAAGCCTAAATGACAATTAATTTGACTACACAACTCATTCCTATGAAGATACATTCAAAATCAAAAAACGGGCTCAGCTCGGCCTAAAAATGCATTTAAAACAAATACAACTCAAATTGAGTGTCACACATAAACCAAAGGTTTTATGCACACATTTGAACATGCATTTTGTTCAGGTTGACCTCCCGATGACTAAATGAGCATTAATTTGACCACACAACTCATTCCTATAAAGATATACTCAAAGTCAGAAAACGTGCTCAGCTCAGCATTAATTTGACCACACAACTCATTCCTCTGAAGATACATTCAAACTCAGAAAATGGGCTCAGCTCGGCCTGAAAATGCATTTAAAATAAATAAAACTCAAATTGAGTGTCACGCGTAAACCAAAGGTTTTATGCACACATTTCAACACGTATTTAGTTCAGGTTGACCTCCTGAAGCCTAAATGACAATTAATTTGAGCACACAACTCATTCCTATGAAGATGCATTCAAACTCAGAAAATGTGCTCAACTCGGTCTGAAAATGCATTTTAAGCAATAAAAACTCAAATTGAGTGTCACGCCTAAAGCAAAGGACTTATGGGCACACTTCAACATGTATTTTGTTCAGGATGATCCCCTGAAGCCTAAATGAGCATTAATTTAACCACACAACTCATTCCTATAAGATACATTCAAACTCAGAAAACGTGCTCAGCTCGGCCTGAAAATGCATTTAAAACAAATACAACTCAAATTGAGTGTCACGCATAAACCAAAGGTTTTATGCACACATTTGAACATGCATTTTGTTCAGGTTGACCTCCTGATGACTAAATGAGCATTAATTTGACCACACAACTCATTCCTATAAAGATACATTCAAAGTCAGAAAACGTGCTCAGCTCAGCATTAATTTGACCATACAACTCATTCCTATGAAGATACATTCAAACTCAGAAAATGTGCTCAGCTCGGCCTGAAAATACATTTTAAGCAATAAAACTCAAATTGAGTGTCACGCCAAAACCAAAGGACTTATGCATACAGTCAACATGTATTTAGTTCAGGTTGACCTCCTGAAGCCTAAATGAGCATTAATTTGACCGCAAAACTCATTCCTATGAAGATACATTCAAAGTCAAAAAATGTGCTCAGCTCGGTCTGAAAATGCATTTAAAGCAATAAAAACTCAAATTGAGTGTCACGCCTAAAGCAAAGGACTTATGCACACACTTCAACATGTATTTTGTTCAGGTTGACCTCCTGAAGCCTAAATGACAATTAATTTGATCACACAACGCATTTTTATGAAGATACATTCAAAGTCATAAAACGTGCTCAGCTCGGCCTGAAAATGCATTTAAAGCAATAAAAACTCAAATTGAGTGTCACGCCTAAACCAATGGACTTGTGCACAAATTTCAACATGTATTTAGTTCAGGTTGACCTCCTGAAACCTAAATGAGCATTAATTTGACCACACAACTCATTCCTCTGAAGATACATTCAAACTCAGAAAATGGGCTCAGCTCGGCCTGAAAATGCATTTAAAATAAATAAAACTCAAATTGAGTGTCACGCATAAACCAAAGGTTTTATGCACACATTTGAACATGCATTTTGTTCAGGTTGACCTCCTGAAGCCTAAATGAGCATTAATTTGACCACACAACTCATTCCTATGAAGATACATTCAAACTCAGAAAACGTGCTCAATTCGGCCTGAAAGTGCATTTAAAGCAATGAAACTCAAATTGAGTGTCACGCCTAAACCAAAGGACTTATGCACACACTAAACATGTATTTAGTTCAGGTTGACCTCCTGAAGCCTAAATGAGCATTAATTTGACCACACAACTCATTCCTATGAAGATACATTCAAACTCAGAAAACGTGCTCAATTCGGCCTGAAAGTGCATTTAAAGCAATAAAAACTCAAAATTGAGTGTCACGCCTAAACATAAGGAATTATGCACACACTTCAACAAGTATTTAGTTCAGGATAACCTCCTGAAGCCTAAATGAGCATTAATTTGACCACACAACTCATTCCTATGAAGATACATTCAAACTCAGAAAACGTGCTCAACTCGGTCTGAAAATGCATTTTAAGCAATAAAAACTCAAATTGAGTGTCACGCCTAAAGCAAAGGACTTATGCGAACACTTCAACATGTATTTTGTTCAGGATGATCCCCTGAAGCCTAAATGAGCATTAATTTAACCACACAACTCATTCCTATAAGATACATTCAAACTCAGAAAACGTGCTCAGCTCGGCCTGAAAATGCATTTAAAACAAATACAACTCAAATTGAGTGTCACGCATAAACCAAAGGTTTTATGCACACATTTGAACATGCATTTTGTTCAGGTTGACCTCCTGAAGCCTAAATGACAATTAATTTGATCACACAACTCATTTTTATGAAGATACATTCAAACTCAGAAAATGTGCTCAGCTCGGCCTGAAAATACATTTTAAGCAATAAAAGTCAAATTGAGTGTCAGGCCAAAACCAAAGGACTTATGCATACAGTCAACATGTATTTAGTTCAGGTTGACCTCCTGAAGCCTAAATGAGCATTAATTTGACCGCAAAACTCATTCCTATGAAGATACATTCAAAGTCATAAAACGTGCTCAGCTCGGCCTGAAAATGCATTTAAAGCAATAAAAACTCAAATTGAGTGTCACGCCTAAACCAATGGACTTGTGCACACATTTCAACATGTATTTAGTTCAGGTTGACCTCCTGAAACCTAAATGAGCATTAATTTGACCACACAACTCATTCCTCTGAAGATACATTCAAACTCAGAAAATGGGCTCAGCTCGGCCTGAAAATGCATTTAAAATAAATAAAACTCAAACTGAGTGTCACGCGTAAACCAAAGGTTTTATGCACACATTTCAACACGCATTTAGTTCAGGTTGACCTCCTGAAGCCTAAATGACAATTAATTTGACTACACAACTCATTCCTATGAAGATACATTCAAAATCAAAAAACGGGCTCAGCTCGGCCTAAAAATGCATTTAAAACAAATACAACTCAAATTGAGTGTCACACATAAACCAAAGGTTTTATGCACACATTTGAACATGCATTTTGTTCAGGTTGACCTCCCGATGACTAAATGAGCATTAATTTGACCACAGAACTCATTCCTATAAAGATATACTCAAAGTCAGAAAACGTGCTCAGCTCAGCATTAATTTGACCACACAACTCATTCCTCTGAAGATACATTCAAACTCAGAAAATGGGCTCAGCTCGGCCTGAAAATGCATTTAAAATAAATAAAACTCAAATTGAGTGTCACGCGTAAACCAAAGGTTTTATGCACACATTTCAACACGTATTTAGTTCAGGTTGACCTCCTGAAGCCTAAATGACAATTAATTTGAGCACACAACTCATTCCTATGAAGATGCATTCAAACTCAGAAAATGTGCTCAACTCGGTCTGAAAATGCATTTTAAGCAATAAAAACTCAAATTGAGTGTCACGCCTAAAGCAAAGGACTTATGGGCACACTTCAACATGTATTTTGTTCAGGATGATCCCCTGAAGCCTAAATGAGCATTAATTTAACCACACAACTCATTCCTATAAGATACATTCAAACTCAGAAAACGTGCTCAGCTCGGCCTGAAAATGCATTTAAAACAAATACAACTCAAATTGAGTGTCACGCATAAACCAAAGGTTTTATGCACACATTTGAACATGCATTTTGTTCAGGTTGACCTCCTGATGACTAAATGAGCATTAATTTGACCACACAACTCATTCCTATAAAGATACATTCAAAGTCAGAAAACGTGCTCAGCTCAGCATTAATTTGACCATACAACTCATTCCTATGAAGATACATTCAAACTCAGAAAATGTGCTCAGCTCGGCCTGAAAATACATTTTAAGCAATAAAACTCAAATTGAGTGTCACGCCAAAACCAAAGGACTTATGCATACAGTCAACATGTATTTAGTTCAGGTTGACCTCCTGAAGCCTAAATGAGCATTAATTTGACCGCAAAACTCATTCCTATGAAGATACATTCAAAGTCAAAAAATGTGCTCAGCTCGGTCTGAAAATGCATTTAAAGCAATAAAAACTCAAATTGAGTGTCACGCCTAAAGCAAAGGACTTATGCACACACTTCAACATGTATTTTGTTCAGGTTGACCTCCTGAAGCCTAAATGACAATTAATTTGATCACACAACGCATTTTTATGAAGATACATTCAAAGTCATAAAACGTGCTCAGCTCGGCCTGAAAATGCATTTAAAGCAATAAAAACTCAAATTGAGTGTCACGCCTAAACCAATGGACTTGTGCACAAATTTCAACATGTATTTAGTTCAGGTTGACCTCCTGAAACCTAAATGAGCATTAATTTGACCACACAACTCATTCCTCTGAAGATACATTCAAACTCAGAAAATGGGCTCAGCTCGGCCTGAAAATGCATTTAAAATAAATAAAACTCAAATTGAGTGTCACGCATAAACCAAAGGTTTTATGCACACATTTGAACATGCATTTTGTTCAGGTTGACCTCCTGAAGCCTAAATGAGCATTAATTTGACCACACAACTCATTCCTATGAAGATACATTCAAACTCAGAAAACGTGCTCAATTCGGCCTGAAAGTGCATTTAAAGCAATGAAACTCAAATTGAGTGTCACGCCTAAACCAAAGGACTTATGCACACACTAAACATGTATTTAGTTCAGGTTGACCTCCTGAAGCCTAAATGAGCATTAATTTGACCACACAACTCATTCCTATGAAAATACATTCAAACTCAGAAAACGTGCTCAATTCGGCCTGAAAGTGCATTTAAAGCAATAAAAACTCAAAATTGAGTGTCACGCCTAAACATAAGGAATTATGCACACACTTCAACAAGTATTTAGTTCAGGATAACCTCCTGAAGCCTAAATGAGCATTAATTTGACCACACAACTCATTCCTATGAAGATACATTCAAACTCAGAAAACGTGCTCAACTCGGTCTGAAAATGCATTTTAAGCAATAAAAACTCAAATTGAGTGTCACGCCTAAAGCAAAGGACTTATGCGAACACTTCAACATGTATTTTGTTCAGGATGATCCCCTGAAGCCTAAATGAGCATTAATTTAACCACACAACTCATTCCTATAAGATACATTCAAACTCAGAAAACGTGCTCAGCTCGGCCTGAAAATGCATTTAAAACAAATACAACTCAAATTGAGTGTCACGCATAAACCAAAGGTTTTATGCACACATTTGAACATGCATTTTGTTCAGGTTGACCTCCTGAAGCCTAAATGACAATTTATTTGATCACACAACTCATTTTTATGAAGATACATTCAAACTCAGAAAATGTGCTCAGCTCGGCCTGAAAATACATTTTAAGCAATAAAAACTCAAATTGAGTGTCACGCCTAAAGCAAAGGACTTATGCGCACACTTCAACATGTATTTTGTTCAGGATGATCCCCTGAAGCCTAAATAAGCATTAATTTAACCACACAACTCATTCCTATAAGATACATTCAAACTCAGAAAACGTGCTCAGCTCGGCCTGAAAATGCATTTAAAACAAATACAACTCAAATTGAGTGTCACGCCAAAACCAAAGGACTTATGCATACAGTCAACATGTATTTAGTTCAGGTTGACCTCCTGAAGCCTAAATGAGCATTAATTTGACCGCAAAACTCATTCCTATGAAGATACATTCAAAGTCAAAAAATGTGCTCAGCTCGGTCTGAAAATGCATTTAAAGCAATAAAAACTCAAATTGAGTGTCACGCCTAAAGCAAAGGACTTATGCACACACTTCAACATGTATTTTTTTCAGGTTGGCCTCCTGAAGCCTAAGTGACAATTAATTTGATCACACAACTCATTTTTATGAAGATACATTCAAAGTCATAAAACGTGCTCAGCTCGGCCTGAAAATGCATTTAAAGCAATAAAAACTCAAATTGAGTGTCACGCCTAAACCAAAGGACTTGTGCACACATTTCAACATGTATTTAGTTCAGGTTGACCTCCTGAAGCCTAAATGATCACTAATTTGACCACACAACTCATTCCTAAGAAGATACATTCAAACTCAGAAAATGTGCTCAGCTCGGCCTGAAAATACATTTTAAGCAATAAAACTCAAATTGAGTGTCACGCCTAAACCAAAGGACTTATGCACACACTAAACATGTATTTAGTTCAGGTTGACCTCCTGAAGCCTAAATGAGCATTAATTTGACCACACAACTCATTCCTATGAAGATACATTCAAACTCAGAAAACGTGCTCAATTCGGCCTGAAAGTGCATTTAAAGCAATAAAAACTCAAAATTGAGTGTCACGCCTAAACATAAGGACTTATGCACACACTTCAACAAGTATTTAGTTCAGGATAACCTCCTGAAGCCTAAATGAGCATTAATTTGACCACACAACTCATTCCTATGAAGATACATTCAAACTCAGAAAATGTGCTCAGCTCGGCCTGAAAATGCATTTAAAATAAATAAAAATCAAATTGAGTGTCACGCGTAAACCAAAGGTTTTATGCACACATTTCAACACGTATTTAGTTCAGGTTGACCTCCTGAAGCCTAAATGACAATTAATTTGACCACACAACTCATTCCTATGAAGATGCATTCAAAATTAAGAAAATGTGCTCAACTCGGTCTCAAAATGCATTTTAAGCAATAAAAACTCAAATTGAGTGTCACGCCTAAAGCAAAGGACTTATGCGCACACTTCAACATGTATTTTGTTCAGGATGATCCCCTGAAGCCTAAATAAGCATTAATTTAACCACACAACTCATTCCTATAAGATACATTCAAACTCAGAAAACGTGCTCAGCTCGGCCTGAAAATGCATTTAAAACAAATACAACTCAAATTGAGTGTCACGCATTAACCAAAGGTTTTATGCACACATTTGAACATGCATTTTGTTCAGGTTGACCTCCTGAAGCCTAAATGACAATTAATTTGATCACACAACTCATTTTTATGAAGATACATTCAAACTCAGAAAATGTGCTCAGCTCGGCCTGAAAATACATTTTAAGCAATAAAACTCAAATTGAGTGTCACGCCAAAACCAAAGGACTTATGCATACAGTCAACATGTATTTAGTTCAGGTTGACCTCCTGAAGCCTAAATGAGCATTAATTTGACCGCAAAACTCATTCCTATGAAGATACATTCAAAGTCAAAAAATGTGCTCAGCTCGGTCTGAAAATGCATTTAAAGCAATAAAAACTCAAATTGAGTGTCACGCCTAAAGCAAAGGACTTATGCACACACTTCAACATGTATTTTGTTCAGGTTGACCTCCTGAAGCCTAAATGACAATTAATTTGATCACACAACTCATTTTTATGAAGATACATTCAAAGTCATAAAACGTGCTCAGCTCGGCCTGAAAATGCATTTAAAGCAATAAAAACTCAAATTGAATGTCACGCCTAAACCAATGGACTTGTGCACAAATTTCAACATGTATTTAGTTCAGGTTGACCTCCTGAAGCCTAAATGACAATTAATTTGACTACACAACTCATTCCTATGAAGATACATTCAAAATCAAAAAACGGGCTCAGCTCGGCCTAAAAATGCATTTAAAACAAATACAACTCAAATTGAGTGTCACACATAAACCAAAGGTTTTATGCACACATTTGAACATGCATTTTGTTCAGGTTGACCTCCCGATGACTAAATGAGCATTAATTTGACCACACAACTCATTCCTATAAAGATATACTCAAAGTCAGAAAACGTGCTCAGCTCAGCATTAATTTGACCACACAACTCATTCCTATGAAGATACATTCAAACTCAGAAAATGGGCTCAGCTCGGCCTGAAAATGCATTTAAAATAAATAAAACTCAAACTGAGTGTCACGCGTAAACCAAAGGTTTTATGCACACATTTCAACACGCATTTAGTTCAGGTTGACCTCCTGAAGCCTAAATGACAATTAATTTGACTACACAACTCATTCCTATGAAGATACATTCAAAATCAAAAAACGGGCTCAGCTCGGCCTAAAAATGCATTTAAAACAAATACAACTCAAATTGAGTGTCACACATAAACCAAAGGTTTTATGCACACATTTGAACATGCATTTTGTTCAGGTTGACCTCCTGAAGCCTAAATGAGCATTAATTTGACCACACAACTCATTCCTATGAAGATACATTCAAACTCAGAAAACGTGCTCAATTCGGCCTGAAAGTGCATTTAAAGCAATAAAAACTCAAAATTGAGTGTCACGCCTAAACATAAGGAATTATGCACACACTTCAACAAGTATTTATTTCAGGATAACCTCCTGAAGCCTAAATGAGCATTAATTTGACCACACAACTCATTCCTATGAAGATACATTCAAACTCAGAAAACGTGCTCAACTCGGTCTGAAAATGCATTTTAAGCAATAAAAACTCAAATTGAGTGTCACGCCTAAAGCAAAGGACTTATGCGAACACTTCAACATGTATTTTGTTCAGGATGATCCCCTGAAGCCTAAATGAGCATTAATTTAACCACACAACTCATTCCTATAAGATACATTCAAACTCAGAAAACGTGCTCAGCTCGGCCTGAAAATGCATTTAAAACAAATACAACTCAAATTGAGTGTCACGCATAAACCAAAGGTTTTATGCACACATTTGAACATGCATTTTGTTCAGGTTGACCTCCTGAAGCCTAAATGACAATTAATTTGATCACACAACTCATTTTTATGAAGATACATATAAACTCAGAAAATGTGCTCAGCTCGGCCTGAAAATACATTTTAAGCAATAAAACTCAAATTGAGTGTCACGCCAAAACCAAAGGACTTATGCATACAGTCAACATGTATTTAGTTCAGGTTGACCTCCTGAAGCCTAAATGAGCATTAATTTGACCGCAAAACTCATTCCTATGAAGATACATTCAAAGTCAAAAAATGTGCTCAGCTCGGTCTGAAAATGCATTTAAAGCAATAAAAACTCAAATTGAGTGTCACGCCTAAAGCAAAGGACTTATGCACACACTTCAACATGTATTTTGTTCAGGTTGGCCTCCTGAAGTCTAAGTGACAATTAATTTGATCACACAACTCATTTTTATGAAGATACATTCAAAGTCATAAAACGTGCTCAGCTCGGCCTGAAAATGCATTTAAAGCATTAAAAACTCAAATTGAGTGTCACGCCTAAACCAATGGACTTGTGCACACATTTCAACATGTATTTAGTTCAGGTTGACCTCCTGAAACCTAAATGAGCATTAATTTGACCACACAACTCATTCCTATGAAGATACATTCAAACTCAGAAAACGTGCTCAATTCGGCCTGAAAGTGCATTTAAAATAAATAAAACTCAAATTGAGTGTCACGCGTAAACCAAAGGTTTTATGCACACATTTCAACACGCATTTAGTTCAAGTTGACCTCCTGAAGCCTAAATGACAATTAATTTGACTACACAACTCATTCCTATGAAGATACATTCAAAATCAAAAAACGGGCTCAGCTCGGCCTAAAAATGCATTTAAAACAAATACAACTCAAATTGAGTGTCACACATAAACCAAAGGTTTTATGCACACATTTGAACATGCATTTTGTTCAGGTTGACCTCCCGATGACTAAATGAGCATTAATTTGACCACACAACTCATTCCTATAAAGATATACTCAAAGTCAGAAAACGTGCTCAGCTCAGCATTAATTTGACCACACAACTCATTCCTATGAAGATACATTCAAACTCAGAAAATGTGCTCAGCTCGGTCTGAAAATACATTTAAAGCAATAAACCTCAAATTGAGTGTCACACCTAAACCAAAGGACTTATGCACACACTCAACATGTATTTAGTTCAGGTTGACCTCCTGAAGCCTAAATGAGCATTAATTTGACTGCACAACTCATTCCTATGAAGATACATTCAAAGTCAAAAAATGTGCTTAGCTCGGTCTGAAAATGCATTTAAAGCAATAAAAACTCAAATTGAGTGTCACGCCTAAACCAAAGGACTTACGCACACATTTCAACATGTATTTAGTTCAGGTTGACCTCCTGAAGCCTAAATGACAATTAATTTGATCACACAACTCATTTTTATGAAGATACATTCAAAGTCATAAAACGTGCTCAGCTCGGCCTGAAAATGAATTTTTAGCAATAAAAACTCAAATTGAGTGTCACGCCTAAACCAAAGGACTTGTGCACACATTTCAACATGTATTTAGTTCAGGTTGACCTCCTGAAGCCTAAATGAGCATTAATTTGACCACACAACTCATTCCTATGAAGATACATTCAAACTCACAAAACGTGCTCAATTCGGCCTGAAAGTGCATTTAAAGCAATAAAAACTCAAAATTGAGTGTCACGCCTAAACATAAGGACTTATGCACACATTTCAACATGTATTTAGTTCAGGATAACCTCCTGAAGCCTAAATGAGCATTAATTTTACCACACAACTCATTCCTATGAAGATACATTCAAACTCAGAAAATGTGCTCAGCTCGGCCTGAAAATGCATTTAAAATAAATAAAACTCAAATTGAGTGTCACGCATAAACCAAAGGTTTTATGCACACATTTGAACGTGCATTTTGTTCAGGTTGACCTCCTGATGACTAAATGAGCCTTAATTTGACCACACAACTCATTCCTATAAAGATACATTCAAAGTCAGAAAACATGCTCAGCTGAGCATTAATTTGACCACACAACTCATTCCTATGAAGATACATTCAAACTCAGAAAATGTGCTCAGCTCGGCCTGAAAATACATTTTAAGCAATAAAACTCAAATTGAGTGTCACGCCTAAACCAAAGGACTTATGCACACAATCAACATGTATTTAGTTCAGGTTGACCTCCTGAAGCCTAAATGAGCATTAATTTGACCGCACAACTCATTTTTATGAAGATACATTCAAACTCAGAAAACGTGCTCGACTCAGCCTGAAAATGCATTTAAAGCAATAAAAACTCAAATTGAATATCACGCCTAAAGCAAAGGACTTATGCACACTCTTCAACATGTATTTTGTTCAGGTTGACCTCCTGAAGCCCAAATGACAATTAATTTGATCACACAACTCATTTTTATGAAGATACATTCAAACTCAGAAAACGTGCTCGACTCAGCCTGAAAATGCATTTAAAGCAATAAAAACTCAAATTGAGTGTCATGCCTAAACCAATGACTTATGCACACATTTCAACATGTATTTAGTTCAGGTTGACCTCCTGAAGCCTAAATGAGCATTAATTTGACCACACAACTCATTCCTATGAAGATACATTCAAACTCAAAAAATGTGCTCAGCTCGGCCTGAAAATGCATTTAAAATAAATAAAACTCAAATTGAGTGTCACGCGTAAACCAAAGATTTTATGCACACATTTCAACACGTATTTAGTTCAGTTTGACCTCCTGAAGCCTAAATGACAATTACTTTGACCTCACAACTTATTCCTATGAAGATACATTCAAAGTCAAAAAAACGTGCTCAGCTCGGCCTGAAAATGCATTTAAAGCAATAAAAATTCAAATTGAGTGTCACGCCTAAACCAAAGGACTTATGCACACACTTCAACATGTATTCTGTTCAGGTTGACGTCCTGAAGCCTAAATGAGCATTAATTTGACTACACAACTCATTCCTATGAAGATACATTCAAAGTCAGAAACGCGCTCAACTCGGCCTGAAAATGCATTTAAAGCAATAAAAACTCAAATTGAGTGTCACGCCTAAAGCAAAGGACTTATGCACACACTTCAACATGTATTTTGTTCAGGTTGACCTCCTGAAGCCTAAATGACAATTAATTTGATCACACAACTCATTTTTATGAAGATACATTCAAAGTGATAAAACGTGCTCAGCTCGGCCTGAAAATGCATTTAAAGCTATAAAAACTCAAATTTAGTGTCACGCCTAAACCAAAGGACTTGTGCACACATTTCAACATGTATTTAGTTCAGGTTGACCTCCTGAAGCCTAAATGATCACTAATTTGACCACACAACTCATTCCTAAGAAGATACATTCAAACTCAGAAAATGTGCTCAGCTCGGCCTGAAAATACATTTTAAGCAATAAAACTCAAATTGAGTGTCACGCCTAAACCAAAGGACTTATGCACACACTAAACATGTATTTAGTTCAGGTTGACCTCCTGAAGCCTAAATGAGCATTAATTTGACCACACAACTCATTCCTATGAAGATACATTCAAACTCAGAAAACGTGCTCAATTCGGCCTGAAAGTGCATTTAAAGCAATAAAAACTCAAAATTGAGTGTCACGCCTAAACATAAGGACTTATGCACACACTTCAACAAGTATTTAGTTCAGGATAACCTCCTGAAGCCTAAATGAGCATTAATTTGACCACACAACTCATTCCTATGAAGATACATTCAAACTCAGAAAATGTGCTCAGCTCGGCCTGAAAATGCATTTAAAATAAATAAAAATCAAATTGAGTGTCACGCATAAACCAAAGGTTTTATGCACACATTTCAACACGTATTTAGTTCAGGTTGACCTCCTGAAGCCTAAATGACAATTAATTTGACCACACAACTCATTCCTATGAAGATGCATTCAAACTCAGAAAATGTGCTCAACTCGGTCTGAAAATGCATTTTAAGCAATAAAAACTCAAATTGAGTGTCACGCCTAAAGCAAAGGACTTATGCGCACACTTCAACATGTATTTTGTTCAGGATGATCCCCTGAAGCCTAAATGAGCATTAATTTAACCACACAACTCATTCCTATAAGATACATTCAAACTCAGAAAACGTGCTCAGCTCGGCCTGAAAATGCATTTAAAACAAATACAACTCAAATTGAGTGTCACGCATAAACCAAAGGTTTTATGCACACATTTGAACATGCATTTTGTTCAGGTTGACCTCCTGAAGCCTAAATGACAATTAATTTGATCACACAACTCATTTTTATGAAGAAACATTCAAACTCAGAAAATGTGCTCAGCTCGGCCTGAAAATACATTTTAAGCAATAAAACTCAAATTGAGTGTCACGCCAAAACCAAAGGACTTATGCATACAGTCAACATGTATTTAGTTCAGGTTGACCTCCTGAAGCCTAAATGAGCATTAATTTGACCGCAAAACTCATTCCTATGAAGATACATTCAAAGTCAAAAAATGTGCTCAGCTCGGTCTGAAAATGCATTTAAAGCAATAAAAACTCAAATTGAGTGTCACGCCTAAAGCAAAGGACTTATGCACACACTTCAACATGTATTTTGTTCAGGTTGGCCTCCTGAAGTCTAAGTGACAATTAATTTGATCACACAACTCATTTTTATGAAGATACATTCAAAGTCATAAAACGTGCTCAGCTCGGCCTGAAAATGCATTTAAAGCAATAAAAACTCAAATTGAGTGTCACGCCTAAACCAATGGACTTGTGCACACATTTCAACATGTATTTAGTTCAGGTTGACCTCCTGAAACCTAAATGAGCATTAATTTGACCACACAACTCATTCCTCTGAAGATACATTCAAACTCAGAAAATGGGCTCAGCTCGGCCTGAAAATGCATTTAAAATAAATAAAACTCAAATTGAGTGTCACGCGTAAACCAAAGGTTTTATGCACACATTTCAACACGCATTTAGTTCAGGGTGACCTCCTGAAGCCTAAATGACAATTAATTTGACTACACAACTCATTCCTATGAAGATACATTCAAACTCAGAAAACGTGCTCAATTAGGCCTGAAAGTGCATTTAAAGCAATAAAATCTCAAAATTGAGTGTCATGCCTAAACATAAGGACTTATGCACACACTTCAACATGTATTTAGTTCAGGATAACCTCCTGAAGCCTAAATGAGCATTAATTTGACCACACAACTCATTCCTATTAAGATACATTCAAACTCAGAAAATGTGCTCAGCTCGGCCTGAAAATGCATTTAAAATAAATAAAAATCAAATTGAGTGTCACGCGTAAACCAAAGGTTTTATGCACACATTTCAACACGTATTTAGTTCAGGTTGACCTCCTGAAGCCTAAATGACAATTAATTTGAGCACACAACTCATTCCTATGAAGATGCATTCAAACTCAGAAAATGTGCTCAACTCGGTCTGAAAATGCATTTTAAGCAATAAAAACTCAAATTGAGTGTCACGCCTAAAGCAAAGGACTTATGCGCACACTTCAACATGTATTTTGTTCAGGATGATCCCCTGAAGCCTAAATGAGCATTAATTTAACCACACAACTCATTCCTATAAGATACATTCAAACTCAGAAAACGTGCTCAGCTCGGCCTGAAAATGCATTTAAAACAAATACAACTCAAATTGAGTGTCACGCATAAACCAAAGGTTTTATGCACACATTTGAACATGCATTTTGTTCAGGTTGACCTCCTGATGACTAAATGAGCATTAATTTGACCACACAACTCATTCCTATAAAGATACATTCCAACTCAGAAAATGTGCTCAGCTCGGCCTGAAAATACATTTTAAGCAATAAAACTCAAATTGAGTGTCACGCCTAAACCAAAGGACTTGTGCACACATTTCAACATGTATTTAGTTCAGGTTGACCTCCTGAAGCCTAAATGATCACTAATTTGACCACACAACTCATTCCTATGAAGATACATTCAAAGTCAAAAAATGTGTTTAGCTCGGTCTGAAAATGCATTTAAAGCAATAAAAACTCAAATTGAGTATCACGCCTAAAGCAAAGGACTTATGCACACTCTTCAACATGTATTTTGTTCAGGTTGACCTCCTGAAGCCCAAATGACAATTAATTTGATCACACAACTCATTTTTATGAAGATACATTCAATCTCAGAAAACGTGCTCGACTCGGCCTGAAAATGCATTTAAAGCAATAAAAACTCAAATTGAGTGTCACGCCTAAACCAAAGGACTTGTGCACACATTTCAACATATATTTAGTTCAGGTTGACCTCCTGAAGCCTAAATGAGCATTAATTTGACCACACAACTCATTCCTATGAAGATACATTCAAACTCAGAAAATGTGCTCAGCTCGGCCTGAAAATGCATTTAAAACAAATACAACTCAAATTGAGTGTCATGCATAAACCAAAGGTTTTATGCACACATTTGAACATGCATTTTGTTCAGGTTGACCTCCTGATGACTAAATGAGCATTAATTTGACCGCACAACTCATTCCTATAAAGATACATTCAAAGTCAGAAAACGTGCTCAGCTCAGCATTAATTTGTGCACACAACTCATTCCTATGAAGATACATTCAAACTCAGAAAATGTGCTCAGCTTGGCCTGAAAATACATTTAAAGCAATAAACCTCAAATTGAGTGTCACGCCTAAACCAAAGGACTTATGCACACACTCAACATGTATTTCGTTCTGGTTGACCTCCTGAAGCCTAAATGAGCATTAATTTGACCGCACAACTCATTCCTATAAGATACATTCAAACTCAGAAAACGTGCTCAGCTCGGCCTGAAAATGCATTTAAAACAAATACAACTCAAATTGAGTGTCACGCATTAACCAAAGGTTTTATGCACACATTTGAACATGCATTTTGTTCAGGTTGACCTCCTGAAGCCTAAATGACAATTAATTTGATCACACAACTCATTTTTATGAAGATACATTCAAACTCAGAAAATGTGCTCAGCTCGGCCTGAAAATACATTTTAAGCAATAAAACTCAAATTGAGTGTCACGCCAAAACCAAAGGACTTATGCATACAGTCAACATGTATTTAGTTCAGGTTGACCTCCTGAAGCCTAAATGAGCATTAATTTGACCGCAAAACTCATTCCTATGAAGATACATTCAAAGTCAAAAAATGTGCTCAGCTCGGTCTGAAAATGCATTTAAAGCAATAAAAACTCAAATTGAGTGTCACGCCTAAAGCAAAGGACTTATGCACACACTTCAACATGTATTTTGTTCAGGTTGACCTCCTGAAGCCTAAATGACAATTAATTTGATCACACAACTCATTTTTATGAAGATACATTCAAAGTCATAAAACGTGCTCAGCTCGGCCTGAAAATGCATTTAAAGCAATAAAAACTCAAATTGAATGTCACGCCTAAACCAATGGACTTGTGCACAAATTTCAACATGTATTTAGTTCAGGTTGACCTCCTGAAGCCTAAATGACAATTAATTTGACTACACAACTCATTCCTATGAAGATACATTCAAAATCAAAAAACGGGCTCAGCTCGGCCTAAAAATGCATTTAAAACAAATACAACTCAAATTGAGTGTCACACATAAACCAAAGGTTTTATGCACACATTTGAACATGCATTTTGTTCAGGTTGACCTCCCGATGACTAAATGAGCATTAATTTGACCACACAACTCATTCCTATAAAGATATACTCAAAGTCAGAAAACGTGCTCAGCTCAGCATTAATTTGACCACACAACTCATTCCTATGAAGATACATTCAAACTCAGAAAATGGGCTCAGCTCGGCCTGAAAATGCATTTAAAATAAATAAAACTCAAACTGAGTGTCACGCGTAAACCAAAGGTTTTATGCACACATTTCAACACGCATTTAGTTCAGGTTGACCTCCTGAAGCCTAAATGACAATTAATTTGACTACACAACTCATTCCTATGAAGATACATTCAAAATCAAAAAACGGGCTCAGCTCGGCCTAAAAATGCATTTAAAACAAATACAACTCAAATTGAGTGTCACACATAAACCAAAGGTTTTATGCACACATTTGAACATGCATTTTGTTCAGGTTGACCTCCTGAAGCCTAAATGAGCATTAATTTGACCACACAACTCATTCCTATGAAGATACATTCAAACTCAGAAAACGTTCTCAATTCGGCCTGAAAGTGCATTTAAAGCAATAAAAACTCAAAATTGAGTGTCACGCCTAAACATAAGGAATTATGCACACACTTCAACAAGTATTTATTTCAGGATAACCTCCTGAAGCCTAAATGAGCATTAATTTGACCACACAACTCATTCCTATGAAGATACATTCAAACTCAGAAAACGTGCTCAACTCGGTCTGAAAATGCATTTTAAGCAATAAAAACTCAAATTGAGTGTCACGCCTAAAGCAAAGGACTTATGCGAACACTTCAACATGTATTTTGTTCAGGATGATCCCCTGAAGCCTAAATGAGCATTAATTTAACCACACAACTCATTCCTATAAGATACATTCAAACTCAGAAAACGTGCTCAGCTCGGCCTGAAAATGCATTTAAAACAAATACAACTCAAATTGAGTGTCACGCATAAACCAAAGGTTTTATGCACACATTTGAACATGCATTTTGTTCAGGTTGACCTCCTGAAGCCTAAATGACAATTAATTTGATCACACAACTCATTTTTATGAAGATACATATAAACTCAGAAAATGTGCTCAGCTCGGCCTGAAAATACATTTTAAGCAATAAAACTCAAATTGAGTGTCACGCCAAAACCAAAGGACTTATGCATACAGTCAACATGTATTTAGTTCAGGTTGACCTCCTGAAGCCTAAATGAGCATTAATTTGACCGCAAAACTCATTCCTATGAAGATACATTCAAAGTCAAAAAATGTGCTCAGCTCGGTCTGAAAATGCATTTAAAGCAATAAAAACTCAAATTGAGTGTCACGCCTAAAGCAAAGGACTTATGCACACACTTCAACATGTATTTTGTTCAGGTTGGCCTCCTGAAGTCTAAGTGACAATTAATTTGATCACACAACTCATTTTTATGAAGATACATTCAAAGTCATAAAACGTGCTCAGCTCGGCCTGAAAATGCATTTAAAGCATTAAAAACTCAAATTGAGTGTCACGCCTAAACCAATGGACTTGTGCACACATTTCAACATGTATTTAGTTCAGGTTGACCTCCTGAAACCTAAATGAGCATTAATTTGACCACACAACTCATTCCTATGAAGATACATTCAAACTCAGAAAACGTGCTCAATTCGGCCTGAAAGTGCATTTAAAATAAATAAAACTCAAATTGAGTGTCACGCGTAAACCAAAGGTTTTATGCACACATTTCAACACGCATTTAGTTCAAGTTGACCTCCTGAAGCCTAAATGACAATTAATTTGACTACACAACTCATTCCTATGAAGATACATTCAAAATCAAAAAACGGGCTCAGCTCGGCCTAAAAATGCATTTAAAACAAATACAACTCAAATTGAGTGTCACACATAAACCAAAGGTTTTATGCACACATTTGAACATGCATTTTGTTCAGGTTGACCTCCCGATGACTAAATGAGCATTAATTTGACCACACAACTCATTCCTATAAAGATATACTCAAAGTCAGAAAACGTGCTCAGCTCAGCATTAATTTGACCACACAACTCATTCCTATGAAGATACATTCAAACTCAGAAAATGTGCTCAGCTCGGTCTGAAAATACATTTAAAGCAATAAACCTCAAATTGAGTGTCACACCTAAACCAAAGGACTTATGCACACACTCAACATGTATTTAGTTCAGGTTGACCTCCTGAAGCCTAAATGAGCATTAATTTGACTGCACAACTCATTCCTATGAAGATACATTCAAAGTCAAAAAATGTGCTTAGCTCGGTCTGAAAATGCATTTAAAGCAATAAAAACTCAAATTGAGTGTCACGCCTAAACCAAAGGACTTACGCACACATTTCAACATGTATTTAGTTCAGGTTGACCTCCTGAAGCCTAAATGACAATTAATTTGATCACACAACTCATTTTTATGAAGATACATTCAAAGTCATAAAACGTGCTCAGCTCGGCCTGAAAATGAATTTTTAGCAATAAAAACTCAAATTGAGTGTCACGCCTAAACCAAAGGACTTGTGCACACATTTCAACATGTATTTAGTTCAGGTTGACCTCCTGAAGCCTAAATGAGCATTAATTTGACCACACAACTCATTCCTATGAAGATACATTCAAACTCACAAAACGTGCTCAATTCGGCCTGAAAGTGCATTTAAAGCAATAAAAACTCAAAATTGAGTGTCACGCCTAAACATAAGGACTTATGCACACATTTCAACATGTATTTAGTTCAGGATAACCTCCTGAAGCCTAAATGAGCATTAATTTTACCACACAACTCATTCCTATGAAGATACATTCAAACTCAGAAAATGTGCTCAGCTCGGCCTGAAAATGCATTTAAAATAAATAAAACTCAAATTGAGTGTCACGCATAAACCAAAGGTTTTATGCACACATTTGAACGTGCATTTTGTTCAGGTTGACCTCCTGATGACTAAATGAGCCTTAATTTGACCACACAACTCATTCCTATTAAGATACATTCAAAGTCAGAAAACATGCTCAGCTGAGCATTAATTTGACCACACAACTCATTCCTATGAAGATACATTCAAACTCAGAAAATGTGCTCAGCTCGGCCTGAAAATACATTTTAAGCAATAAAACTCAAATTGAGTGTCACGCCTAAACCAAAGGACTTATGCACACAATCAACATGTATTTAGTTCAGGTTGACCTCCTGAAGCCTAAATGAGCATTAATTTGACCGCACAACTCATTTTTATGAAGATACATTCAAACTCAGAAAACGTGCTCGACTCAGCCTGAAAATGCATTTAAAGCAATAAAAACTCAAATTGAATATCACGCCTAAAGCAAAGGACTTATGCACACTCTTCAACATGTATTTTGTTCAGGTTGACCTCCTGAAGCCCAAATGACAATTAATTTGATCACACAACTCATTTTTATGAAGATACATTCAAACTCAGAAAACGTGCTCGACTCAGCCTGAAAATGCATTTAAAGCAATAAAAACTCAAATTGAGTGTCATGCCTAAACCAATGACTTATGCACACATTTCAACATGTATTTAGTTCAGGTTGACCTCCTGAAGCCTAAATGAGCATTAATTTGACCACACAACTCATTCCTATGAAGATACATTCAAACTCAAAAAATGTGCTCAGCTCGGCCTGAAAATGCATTTAAAATAAATAAAACTCAAATTGAGTGTCACGCGTAAACCAAAGATTTTATGCACACATTTCAACACGTATTTAGTTCAGTTTGACCTCCTGAAGCCTAAATGACAATTACTTTGACCTCACAACTTATTCCTATGAAGATACATTCAAAGTCAAAAAAACGTGCTCAGCTCGGCCTGAAAATGCATTTAAAGCAATAAAAATTCAAATTGAGTGTCACGCCTAAACCAAAGGACTTATGCACACACTTCAACATGTATTCTGTTCAGGTTGACGTCCTGAAGCCTAAATGAGCATTAATTTGACTACACAACTCATTCCTATGAAGATACATTCAAAGTCAGAAACGCGCTCAACTCGGCCTGAAAATGCATTTAAAGCAATAAAAACTCAAATTGAGTGTCACGCCTAAAGCAAAGGACTTATGCACACACTTCAACATGTATTTTGTTCAGGTTGACCTCCTGAAGCCTAAATGACAATTAATTTGATCACACAACTCATTTTTATGAAGATACATTCAAAGTGATAAAACGTGCTCAGCTCGGCCTGAAAATGCATTTAAAGCTATAAAAACTCAAATTTAGTGTCACGCCTAAACCAAAGGACTTGTGCACACATTTCAACATGTATTTAGTTCAGGTTGACCTCCTGAAGCCTAAATGATCACTAATTTGACCACACAACTCATTCCTAAGAAGATACATTCAAACTCAGAAAATGTGCTCAGCTCGGCCTGAAAATACATTTTAAGCAATAAAACTCAAATTGAGTGTCACGCCTAAACCAAAGGACTTATGCACACACTAAACATGTATTTAGTTCAGGTTGACCTCCTGAAGCCTAAATGAGCATTAATTTGACCACACAACTCATTCCTATGAAGATACATTCAAACTCAGAAAACGTGCTCAATTCGGCCTGAAAGTGCATTTAAAGCAATAAAAACTCAAAATTGAGTGTCACGCCTAAACATAAGGACTTATGCACACACTTCAACAAGTATTTAGTTCAGGATAACCTCCTGAAGCCTAAATGAGCATTAATTTGACCACACAACTCATTCCTATGAAGATACATTCAAACTCAGAAAATGTGCTCAGCTCGGCCTGAAAATGCATTTAAAATAAATAAAAATCAAATTGAGTGTCACGCATAAACCAAAGGTTTTATGCACACATTTCAACACGTATTTAGTTCAGGTTGACCTCCTGAAGCCTAAATGACAATTAATTTGACCACACAACTCATTCCTATGAAGATGCATTCAAACTCAGAAAATGTGCTCAACTCGGTCTGAAAATGCATTTTAAGCAATAAAAACTCAAATTGAGTGTCACGCCTAAAGCAAAGGACTTATGCGCACACTTCAACATGTATTTTGTTCAGGATGATCCCCTGAAGCCTAAATGAGCATTAATTTAACCACACAACTCATTCCTATAAGATACATTCAAACTCAGAAAACGTGCTCAGCTCGGCCTGAAAATGCATTTAAAACAAATACAACTCAAATTGAGTGTCACGCATAAACCAAAGGTTTTATGCACACATTTGAACATGCATTTTGTTCAGGTTGACCTCCTGAAGCCTAAATGACAATTAATTTGATCACACAACTCATTTTTATGAAGAAACATTCAAACTCAGAAAATGTGCTCAGCTCGGCCTGAAAATACATTTTAAGCAATAAAACTCAAATTGAGTGTCACGCCAAAACCAAAGGACTTATGCATACAGTCAACATGTATTTAGTTCAGGTTGACCTCCTGAAGCCTAAATGAGCATTAATTTGACCGCAAAACTCATTCCTATGAAGATACATTCAAAGTCAAAAAATGTGCTCAGCTCGGTCTGAAAATGCATTTAAAGCAATAAAAACTCAAATTGAGTGTCACGCCTAAAGCAAAGGACTTATGCACACACTTCAACATGTATTTTGTTCAGGTTGGCCTCCTGAAGTCTAAGTGACAATTAATTTGATCACACAACTCATTTTTATGAAGATACATTCAAAGTCATAAAACGTGCTCAGCTCGGCCTGAAAATGCATTTAAAGCAATAAAAACTCAAATTGAGTGTCACGCCTAAACCAATGGACTTGTGCACACATTTCAACATGTATTTAGTTCAGGTTGACCTCCTGAAACCTAAATGAGCATTAATTTGACCACACAACTCATTCCTCTGAAGATACATTCAAACTCAGAAAATGGGCTCAGCTCGGCCTGAAAATGCATTTAAAATAAATAAAACTCAAATTGAGTGTCACGCGTAAACCAAAGGTTTTATGCACACATTTCAACACGCATTTAGTTCAGGGTGACCTCCTGAAGCCTAAATGACAATTAATTTGACTACACAACTCATTCCTATGAAGATACATTCAAACTCAGAAAACGTGCTCAATTAGGCCTGAAAGTGCATTTAAAGCAATAAAATCTCAAAATTGAGTGTCATGCCTAAACATAAGGACTTATGCACACACTTCAACATGTATTTAGTTCAGGATAACCTCCTGAAGCCTAAATGAGCATTAATTTGACCACACAACTCATTCCTATTAAGATACATTCAAACTCAGAAAATGTGCTCAGCTCGGCCTGAAAATGCATTTAAAATAAATAAAAATCAAATTGAGTGTCACGCGTAAACCAAAGGTTTTATGCACACATTTCAACACGTATTTAGTTCAGGTTGACCTCCTGAAGCCTAAATGACAATTAATTTGAGCACACAACTCATTCCTATGAAGATGCATTCAAACTCAGAAAATGTGCTCAACTCGGTCTGAAAATGCATTTTAAGCAATAAAAACTCAAATTGAGTGTCACGCCTAAAGCAAAGGACTTATGCGCACACTTCAACATGTATTTTGTTCAGGATGATCCCCTGAAGCCTAAATGAGCATTAATTTAACCACACAACTCATTCCTGTAAGATACATTCAAACTCAGAAAACGTGCTCAGCTCGGCCTGAAAATGCATTTAAAACAAATACAACTCAAATTGAGTGTCACGCATAAACCAAAGGTTTTATGCACACATTTGAACATGCATTTTGTTCAGGTTGACCTCCTGATGACTAAATGAGCATTAATTTGACCACACAACTCATTCCTATAAAGATACATTCCAACTCAGAAAATGTGCTCAGCTCGGCCTGAAAATACATTTCAAGCAATAAAACTCAAATTGAGTGTCACGCCAAAACCAAAGGACTTATGCATACAGTCAACATGTATTTAGTTCAGGTTGACCTCCTGAAGCCTAAATGAGCATTAATTTGACCGCAAAACTCATTCCTATGAAGATACATTCAAAGTCAAAAAATGTGCTCAGCTCGGTCTGAAAATGCATTTAAAGCAATAAAAACTCAAATTGAGTGTCACGCCTAAAGCAAAGGACTTATGCACACACTTCAACATGTATTTAGTTCAGGTTGACCTCCTGATGACTAAATGAGCATTAATTTGACCACACAACTCATTCCTATGAAGATGCATTCAAACTCAGAAAATGTGCTCAACTCTATCTGAAAATGCATTTTAAGCAATAAAAACTCAAATTGAGTGTCACGCCTAAAGCAAAGGACTTATGCGCACACTTCAACATGTATTTTGTTCAGGATGATCCCCTGAAGCCTAAATGAGCATTAATTTAACCACACAACTCATAACCTATAAGATACATTCAAACTCAGAAAACGTGCTCAGCTAGACCTGAAAATGCATTTAAAACAAATACAACTCAAATTGAGTGTCACGCATAAACCAAAGGTTTTATGCACACATTTGAACATGCATTTTATTCAGGTTGACCTCCTGATGACTAAATGAGCATTAATTTGACCACACAACTCATTCCTATGAAGATACATTCAAACTCAGAAAATGTGCTCAGCTCGGCCTGAAAATACATTTTAAGCAATAAAACTCAAATTGAGTGTCACGCCTAAACCAAAGGACTTGTGCACACATTTCAACATGTATTTAGTTCAGGTTGACCTCCTGAAGCCTAAATGATCACTAATTTGACCACACAACTCATTCCTATGAAGATACATTCAAAGTCAAAAAATGTGTTTAGCTCGGTCTGAAAATGCATTTAAAGCAATAAAAACTCAAATTGAGTATCACGCCTAAAGCAAAGGACTTATGCACACTCTTCAACATGTATTTTGTTCAGGTTGACCTCCTGAAGCCCAAATGACAATTAATTTGATCACACAACTCATTTTTATGAAGATACATTCAATCTCAGAAAACGTGCTCGACTCGGCCTGAAAATGCATTTAAAGCAATAAAAACTCAAATTGAGTGTCACGCCTAAACCAAAGGACTTGTGCACACATTTCAACATATATTTAGTTCAGGTTGACCTCCTGAAGCCTAAATGAGCATTAATTTGACCACACAACTCATTCCTATGAAGATACATTCAAACTCAGAAAATGTGCTCAGCTCGGCCTGAAAATGCATTTAAAACAAATACAACTCAAATTGAGTGTCATGCATAAACCAAAGGTTTTATGCACACATTTGAACATGCATTTTGTTCAGGTTGACCTCCTGATGACTAAATGAGCATTAATTTGACCGCACAACTCATTCCTATAAAGATACATTCAAAGTCAGAAAACGTGCTCAGCTCAGCATTAATTTGTGCACACAACTCATTCCTATGAAGATACATTCAAACTCAGAAAATGTGCTCAGCTTGGCCTGAAAATACATTTAAAGCAATAAACCTCAAATTGAGTGTCACGCCTAAACCAAAGGACTTATGCACACACTCAACATGTATTTCGTTCTGGTTGACCTCCTGAAGCCTAAATGAGCATTAATTTGACCGCACAACTCATTCCTATGAAGATACATTCAAAGTCAAAAAATGTGCTCAGCTCGGTCTGAAAATGCATTTAAAGCAATAAAAACTCAAATTGAGTGTCACGCCTAAACCAAAGGACTTACGCACACATTTCAACATGTATTTAGTTTAGGTTGACCTCCTGAAGCCTAAATGAGCATTAATTTGACAGCACAACTCATTCCTATGAAGATACATTCAAAGTCATAAAACATGCTCAGCTCGGCCTGAAAATGCATTTAAAGCAATAAAAACTCAAATTGAGTGTCACGCCTAAACCAATGGACTTGTGCATACATTTCAACATGTATTTTGTTCAGGTTGACCTCCTGAAGCCTAAATGACAATTAATTTGATCACACAACTCATTTTTATGAAGATACATTCAAAGTCATAAAACGTGCTCAGCTCGGCCTGAAAATGCATTTAAAGCAATAAACCTCAAATTGAGTGTCACACCTAAACCAAAGGACTTATGCACACACTCAACATGTATTTAGTTCAGGTTGACCTCCTGAAGCCTAAATGAGCATTAATTTGACCGCACAACTCATTCCTATGAAGATACATTCAAAGTCAAAAAATGTGCTCAGCTCGGTCTGAAAATGCATTTAAAGCAATAAAAACTCAAATTGAGTGTCACGCCTAAAACAAAGGACTTACGCACACATTTCAACACGTATTTAGTTCAGGTTGACCTCCTGATGACTAAATGAGCATTAATTTGACCACACAACTCATTCCTATAAAGATACATTCAAAGTCAGAAAACGTGCTCAGCTCAGCATTAATTTGACCACACAACTCATTCCTATGAAGATACATTCAAACTCAGAAAATGTGCTCAGCTCGGCCTGAAAATACATTTTAAGCAATAAAACTCAAATTGAGTGTCACGCCAAAACCAAAGGACTTATGCACACACTCAACATGTATTTAGTTCAGGTTGACCTCCTGAAGCCTAAATGAGCATTAGTTTGACCGCACAACTCATTCCTATGAAGATACATTCAAAGTCAAAAAATGTGCTCAGCTCGGTCTGAAAATGCATTTAAAGCAATAAAAACTCAAATTGAGTGTCACGCCTGAAGCAAAGGACTTATGCACACACTTCAACATGTATTTTTTTAAGGTTGACCTCCTGAAGCCTAAATGACAATTAATTTGATCACACAACTCATTTTTATGAAGATACATTCAAAGTCATAAAACGTGCTCAGCTCGGCCTGAAAATGCATTTAAAGCAATAAACCTCAAATTGAGTGTCACACCTAAACCAAAGGACTTATGCACACACTCAACATGTATTTAGTTCAGGTTGACCTCCTGAAGCCTAAATGAGCATTAATTTGACCGCACAACTCATTCCTATGAAGATACATTCAAAGTCAAAAAATGTGCTCAGCTCGGTCTGAAAATGCATTTAAAGCAATAAAAACTCAAATTGAGTGTCACGCCTAAAACAAAGGACTTACGCACACATTTCAACACGTATTTAGTTCAGGTTGACCTCCTGATGACTAAATGAGCATTAATTTGACCACACAACTCATTCCTATAAAGATACATTCAAAGTCAGAAAACGTGCTCAGCTCAGCATTAATTTGACCACACAACTCATTCCTATGAAGATACATTCAAACTCAGAAAATGTGCTCAGCTCGGCCTGAAAATACATTTTAAGCAATAAAACTCAAATTGAGTGTCACGCCAAAACCAAAGGACTTATGCACACACTCAACATGTATTTAGTTCAGGTTGACCTCCTGAAGCCTAAATGAGCATTAGTTTGACCGCACAACTCATTCCTATGAAGATACATTCAAAGTCAAAAAATGTGCTCAGCTCGGTCTGAAAATGCATTTAAAGCAATAAAAACTCAAATTGAGTGTCACGCCTGAAGCAAAGGACTTATGCACACACTTCAACATGTATTTTTTTAAGGTTGACCTCCTGAAGCCTAAATGAGCATTAATTTGACCACACAACTCATTCCTATAAAGATACATTCAAAGTCAGAAAACGTGCTCAGCTCAGCATTAATTTGACCACACAACTCATTCCTATGAAGATACATCCAAACTCAGAAAATGTGCTCAGCTCGGCCTGAAAATACATTTAAAGCAATAAACCTCAAATTGAGTGTCACACCTAAACCAAAGGACTTATGCACACACTCATTATGTATTTAGTTCAGGTTGACCTCCTGAAGCCTAAATGAGCATTAATTTGACCGCACAACTCATTCCTATGAAGATACATTCAAAGTTACAAAACGTGCTCAACTAGGCCTGAAAGTGCATTTAAAGCAATAAAAACTCAAAATGAGTGTCACGCCTAAACCAAAGGACTTATGCACACATTTCAACATGTATTTAGTTCAGGTTGACCTCCTGAAGCCTAAATCACCATTAATTTGATCACACAACTCATTCCTATGAAGATACATTCAAACTTAGAAAAGTGCTCTACTCGGCCTGAAAATGCATTTAAAGCAATAAAAACTCAAAATGAGTGTCACGCCTAAACCAAAGGACTTATGCACACATTTCAACATGTATTTAGTTCAGGTTGACATTCTGAAGCCTAAATGAGCATTAATTTGACTACACAACTTATTCCTATGAAGATACATTCAAAGTCAAAAAATGTGCTCAGCTCGGTCTGAAAATGCATTTAAAGCAATAAAAACTCAAATTGAGTGTCACGCCTAAACCAAAGGACTTACGCACACATTTCAACATGTATTTAGTTCAGGTTGACCTCCTGAAGCCTAAATGAGCATTAATTTGACAGCACTACTCATTCCTATGAAGATACATTCAAAGTCATAAAACATGCTCAGCTCGGCCTGAAAATGCATTTAAAGCAATAAAAACTCAAATTGAGTGTCACGCCTAAACCAATGGACTTGTGCATGCATTTCAACATGTATTTTGTTCAGGTTGACCTCCTGAAGCCTAAATGACAATTAATTTGATCACACAACTCATTTTTATGAAGATACATTCAAAGTCATAAAACGTGCTCAGCTCGGCCTGAAAATGCATTTAAAGCAATAAACCTCAAATTGAGTGTCACACCTAAACCAAAGGACTTATGCACACACTCAACATGTATTTAGTTCAGGTTGACCTCCTGAAGCCTAAATGAGCATTAATTTGACCGCACAACTCATTCCTATGAAGATACATTCAAAGTCAAAAAATGTGCTCAGCTCGGTCTGAAAATGCATTTAAAGCAATAAAAACTCAAATTGAGTGTCACGCCTAAAACAAAGGACTTACGCACACATTTCAACACGTATTTAGTTCAGGTTGACCTACTGATGACTAAATGAGCATTAATTTGACCACACAACTCATTCCTATAAAGATACATTCAAAGTCAGAAAACGTGCTCAGCTCAGCATTAATTTGACAACACAACTCATTCCTATGAAGATACATTCAAACTCAGAAAATGTGCTCAGCTCGGCCTGAAAATACATTTTAAGCAATAAAACTCAAATTGAGTGTCACGCCAAAACCAAAGGACTTATGCACACACTCAACATGTATTTAGTTCAGGTTGACCTCCTGAAGCCTAAATGAGCATTAGTTTGACCGCACAACTCATTCCTATGAAGATACATTCAAAGTCAAAAAATGTGCTCAGCTCGGTCTGAAAATGCATTTAAAGCAATAAAAACTCAAATTGAGTGTCACGCCTGAAGCAAAGGACTTATGCACACACTTCAACATGTATTTTTTTAAGGTTGACCTCCTGAAGCCTAAATGAGCATTAATTTGACCACACAACTCATTCCTATAAAGATACATTCAAAGTCAGAAAACGTGCTCAGCTCAGCATTAATTTGACCACACAACTCATTCCTATGAAGATACATCCAAACTCAGAAAATGTGCTCAGCTCGGCCTGAAAATACATTTAAAGCAATAAACCTCAAATTGAGTGTCACACCTAAACCAAAGGACTTATGCACACACTCATTATGTATTTAGTTCAGGTTGACCTCCTGAAGCCTAAATGAGCATTAATTTGACCGCACAACTCATTCCTATGAAGATACATTCAAAGTCAAAAAATGTGCTCAGCTCGGTCGGAAAATGCATTTAAAGCAATAAAAACTCAAATTGAGTGTCACGCCTAAACCAAAGGACTTACGCACACATTTCAACATGTATTTAGTTCAGGTTGACCTCCTGAAGCCTAAATGAGCATTAATTTGACCACACAACTCATTCCTATGAATGTACATTCAAAGTCAGAAAATGTGCTCAGCTCGGCCTGAAAATGCATTTAAAATCAATAAAACTCAAATTGAGTGTCATGCGTAAACCAAAGGTTTTATGCACACATTTCAACACGTATTTAGTTCAGGTTGACCTCCTGAAGCCTAAATGACAATTAATTTGACTACACAACTCATTCCTATGAAGATGCATTCAAACTCAGAAAATGTGCTCAACTCGGTCTGAAAATGCATTTTAAGCAATAAAAACTCAAATTGAGTGTCACGCCTAAAGCAAAGGACTTATGCGCACACTTCAACATGTATTTTGTTCAGGATGATCCCCTGAAGCCTAAATGAGCATTAATTTGACCACACAACTCATTCCTATGAATGTACATTCAAAGTAAGAAAATGTGCTCAGCTCGGCCTGAAAATGCATTTAAAATCAATAAAACTCAAATTGAGTGTCATGCGTAAACCAAAGGTTTTATGCACACATTTCAACACGTATTTAGTTCAGGTTGACCTCCTGAAGCCTAAATGACAATTAATTTGACTACACAACTCATTCCTATGAAGATGCATTCAAACTCAGAAAATGTGCTCAACTCGGCCTGAAAATGCATTTAAAGCAATAAAAATTCAAATTGAGTGTCACGCCTAAACCAAAGGACTTATGCACACACTTCAACATGTATTCTGTTCAGGTTGACGTCCTGAAGCCTAAATGAGCATTAATTTGACTACACAACTCATTCCTATGAAGATACATTCAAAGTCAGAAACGCGCTCAACTCGGCCTGAAAATGCATTTAAAGCAATAAAAACTCAAATTGAGTGTCACGCCTAAAGCAAAGGACTTATGCATACACTTCAACATGTATTTTTTTCAGGTTGACCTCCTGAAGCCTAAATGACAATTAATTTGATCACACAACTCATTTTTATGAAGATACATTCAAAGTGATAAAACGTGCTCAGCTCGGCCTGAAAATACATTTTAAGCAATAAAACTCAAATTGAGTGTCACGCCTAAACCAAAGGACTTATGCACACACTAAACATGTATTTAGTTCAGGTTGACCTCCTGAAGCCTAAATGAGCATTAATTTGAGCACACAACTCATTCCTATGAAGATACATTCAAACTCAGAAAACGTGCTCAATTCGGCCTGAAAGTGCATTTAAAGCAATAAAAACTCAAAATTGAGTGTCACGCATAAACCAAAGGTTTTATGCACACATTTCAACACGTATTTAGTTCAGGTTGACCTCCTGAAGCCTAAATGACAATTAATTTGACCACACAACTCATTCCTATGAAGATGCATTCAAACTCAGAAAATGTGCTCAACTCGGTCTGAAAATGCATTTTAAGCAATAAAAACTCAAATTGAGTCTCACGCCTAAAGCAAAGGACTTATGCGCACACTTCAACATGTATTTTGTTCAGGATGATCCCCTGAAGCCTAAATGAGCATTAATTTAACCACACAACTCATTCCTATAAGATACATTCAAACTCAGAAAACGTGCTCAGCTCGGCCTGAAAATGCATTTAAAACAAATACAACTCAAATTGAGTGTCACGCATAAACCAAAGGTTTTATGCACACATTTGAACATGCATTTTGTTCAGGTTGACCTCCTGAAGCCTAAATGACAATTAATTTGATCACACAACTCATTTTTATGAAGATACATTCAAACTCAGAAAATATGCTCAGCTCGGCCTGAAAATACATTTTAAGCAATAAAACTCAAATTGAGTGTCACGCCAAAACCAAAGGACTTATGCATACAGTCAACATGTATTTAGTTCAGGTTGACCTCCTGAAGCCTAAATGAGCATTAATTTGACCGCAAAACTCATTCCTATGAAGATACATTCAAAGTCAAAAAATGTGCTCAGCTCGGTCTGAAAATGCATTTAAAGCAATAAAAACTCAAATTGAGTGTCACGCCTAAAGCAAAGGACTTATGCACACACTTCAACATGTATTTTTTTCAGGTTGGCCTCCTGAAGCCTAAGTGACAATTAATTTGATCACACAACTCATTTTTATGAAGATACATTCAAAGTCATAAAACGTGCTCAGCTCGGCCTGAAAATGCATTTAAAGCAATAAAAACTCAAATTGAGTGTCACGCCTAAACCAAAGGACTTGTGCACACATTTCAACATGTATTTAGTTCAGGTTGACCTCCTGAAGCCTAAATGATCACTAATTTGACCACACAACTCATTCCTAAGAAGATACATTCAAACTCAGAAAATGTGCTCAGCTCGGCCTGAAAATACATTTTAAGCAATAAAACTCAAATTGAGTGTCACGCCTAAACCAAAGGACTTATGCACACACTAAACATGTATTTAGTTCAGGTTGACCTCCTGAAGCCTAAATGAGCATTAATTTGACCACACAACTCATTCCTATGAAGATACATTCAAACTCAGAAAACGTGCTCAATTCGGCCTGAAAGTGCATTTAAAGCAATAAAAACTCAAAATTGAGTGTCACGCCTAAACATAAGGAATTATGCACACACTTCAACAAGTATTTATTTCAGGATGATCCCCTGAAGCCTAAATGAGCATTAATTTAACCACACAACTCATTCCTATAAGATACATTCAAACTCAGAAAACGTGCTCAGCTCGGCCTGAAAATGCATTTTAAGCAATAAAAACTCAAATTGAGTGTCACGCCTAAAGCAAAGGACTTATGCGAACACTTCAACATGTATTTTGTTCAGGATGATCCCCTGAAGCCTAAATGAGCATTAATTTAACCACACAACTCATTCCTATAAGATACATTCAAACTCAGAAAACGTGCTCAGCTCGGCCTGAAAATGCATTTAAAACAAATACAACTCAAATTGAGTGTCACGCATAAACCAAAGGTTTTATGCACACATTTGAACATGCATTTTGTTCAGGTTGACCTCCTGAAGCCTAAATGACAATTAATTTGATCACACAACTCATTTTTATGAAGATACATTCAAACTCAGAAAATGTGCTCAGCTCGGCCTGAAAATACATTTTAAGCAATAAAACTCAAATTGAGTGTCACGCCAAAACCAAAGGACTTATGCATACAGTCAACATGTATTTAGTTCAGGTTGACCTCCTGAAGCCTAAATGAGCATTAATTTGACCGCAAAACTCATTCCTATGAAGATACATTCAAAGTCAAAAAATGTGCTCAGCTCGGTCTGAAAATGCATTTAAAGCAATAAAAACTCAAATTGAGTGTCACGCCTAAAGCAAAGGACTTATGCACACACTTCAACATGTATTTTTTTCAGGTTGGCCTCCTGAAGCCTAAGTGACAATTAATTTGATCACACAACTCATTTTTATGAAGATACATTCAAAGTCATAAAACGTGCTCAGCTCGGCCTGAAAATGCATTTAAAGCAATAAAAACTCAAATTGAGTGTCACGCCTAAACCAAAGGACTTGTGCACACATTTCAACATGTATTTAGTTCAGGTTGACCTCCTGAAGCCTAAATGATCACTAATTTGACCACACAACTCATTCCTAAGAAGATACATTCAAACTCAGAAAATGTGCTCAGCTCGGCCTGAAAATACATTTTCAGCAATAAAACTCAAATTGAGTGTCACGCCTAAACCAAAGGACTTATGCACACACTAAACATGTATTTAGTTCAGGTTGACCTCCTGAAGCCTAAATGAGCATTAATTTGACCACACAACTCATTCCTATGAAGATACATTCAAACTCAGAAAACGTGCTCAATTCGGCCTGAAAGTGCATTTAAAGCAATAAAAACTCAAAATTGAGTGTCACGCCTAAACATAAGGACTTATGCACACACTTCAACAAGTATTTAGTTCAGGATAACCTCCTGAAGCCTAAATGAGCATTAATTTGACCACACAACTCATTCCTATGAAGATACATTCAAACTCAGAAAATGTGCTCAGCTCGGCCTGAAAATGCATTTAAAATAAATAAAAATCAAATTGAGTGTCACGCGTAAACCAAAGGTTTTATGCACACATTTCAACACGTATTTAGTTCAGGTTGACCTCCTGAAGCCTAAATGACAATTAATTTGACCACACAACTCATTCCTATGAAGATGCATTCAAACTCAGAAAATGTGCTCAACTCGGTCTGAAAATGCATTTTAAGCAATAAAAACTCAAATTGAGTGTCACGCCTAAAGCAAAGGACTTATGCGCACACTTCAACATGTATTTTGTTCAGGATGATCCCCTGAAGCCTAAATAAGCATTAATTTAACCACACAACTCATTCCTATAAGATACATTCAAACTCAGAAAACGTGCTCAGCTCGGCCTGAAAATGCATTTAAAACAAATACAACTCAAATTGAGTGTCACGCATTAACCAAAGGTTTTATGCACACATTTGAACATGCATTTTGTTCAGGTTGACCTCCTGAAGCCTAAATGACAATTAATTTGATCACACAACTCATTTTTATGAAGATACATTCAAACTCAGAAAATGTGCTCAGCTCGGCCTGAAAATACATTTTAAGCAATAAAACTCAAATTGAGTGTCACGCCAAAACCAAAGGACTTATGCATACAGTCAACATGTATTTAGTTCAGGTTGACCTCCTGAAGCCTAAATGAGCATTAATTTGACCGCAAAACTCATTCCTATGAAGATACATTCAAAGTCAAAAAATGTGCTCAGCTCGGTCTGAAAATGCATTTAAAGCAATAAAAACTCAAATTGAGTGTCACGCCTAAAGCAAAGGACTTATGCACACACTTCAACATGTATTTTGTTCAGGTTGACCTCCTGAAGCCTAAATGACAATTAATTTGATCACACAACTCATTTTTATGAAGATACATTCAAAGTCATAAAACGTGCTCAGCTCGGCCTGAAAATGCATTTAAAGCAATAAAAACTCAAATTGAATGTCACGCCTAAACCAATGGACTTGTGCACAAATTTCAACATGTATTTAGTTCAGGTTGACCTCCTGAAGCCTAAATGACAATTAATTTGACTACACAACTCATTCCTATGAAGATACATTCAAAATCAAAAAACGGGCTCAGCTCGGCCTAAAAATGCATTTAAAACAAATACAACTCAAATTGAGTGTCACACATAAACCAAAGGTTTTATGCACACATTTGAACATGCATTTTGTTCAGGTTGACCTCCCGATGACTAAATGAGCATTAATTTGACCACACAACTCATTCCTATAAAGATATACTCAAAGTCAGAAAACGTGCTCAGCTCAGCATTAATTTGACCACACAACTCATTCCTATGAAGATACATTCAAACTCAGAAAATGTGCTCAGCTCGGCCTGAAAATGCATTTAAAATAAATAAAAATCAAATTGAGTGTCACGCGTAAACCAAAGGTTTTATGCACACATTTCAACACGTATTTAGTTCAGGTTGACCTCCTGAAGCCTAAATGACAATTAATTTGACCACACAACTCATTCCTATGAAGATGCATTCAAAATTAAGAAAATGTGCTCAACTCGGTCTCAAAATGCATTTTAAGCAATAAAAACTCAAATTGAGTGTCACGCCTAAAGCAAAGGACTTATGCGCACACTTCAACATGTATTTTGTTCAGGATGATCCCCTGAAGCCTAAATGAGCATTAATTTAACCACACAACTCATTCCTATAAGATACATTCAAACTCAGAAAACGTGCTCAGCTCGGCCTGAAAATGCATTTAAAACAAATACAACTCAAATTGAGTGTCACGCATTAACCAAAGGTTTTATGCACACATTTGAACATGCATTTTGTTCAGGTTGACCTCCTGAAGCCTAAATGACAATTAATTTGATCACACAACTCATTTTTATGAAGATACATTCAAACTCAGAAAATGTGCTCAGCTCGGCCTGAAAATACATTTTAAGCAATAAAAGTCAAATTGAGTGTCAGGCCAAAACCAAAGGACTTATGCATACAGTCAACATGTATTTAGTTCAGGTTGACCTCCTGAAGCCTAAATGAGCATTAATTTGACCGCAAACCTCATTCCTATGAAGATACATTCAAAGTCAAAAAATGTGCTCAGCTCGGTCTGAAAATGCATTTAAAGCAATAAAAACTCAAATTGAGTGTCACGCCTAAAGCAAAGGACTTATGCACACACTTCAACATGTATTTTGTTCAGGTTGACCTCCTGAAGCCTAAATGACAATTAATTTGATCACACAACTCATTTTTATGAAGATACATTCAAAGTCATAAAACGTGCTCAGCTCGGCCTGAAAATGCATTTAAAGCAATAAAAACTCAAATTGAGTGTCACGCCTAAACCAATGGACTTGTGCACAAATTTCAACATGTATTTAGTTCAGGTTGACCTCCTGAAACCTAAATGAGCATTAATTTGACCACACAACTCATTCCTCTGAAGATACATTCAAACTCAGAAAATGGGCTCAGCTCGGCCTGAAAATGCATTTAAAATAAATAAAACTCAAACTGAGTGTCACGCGTAAACCAAAGGTTTTATGCACACATTTCAACACGCATTTAGTTCAGGTTGACCTCCTGAAGCCTAAATGACAATTAATTTGACTACACAACTCATTCCTATGAAGATACATTCAAAATCAAAAAACGGGCTCAGCTCGGCCTAAAAATGCATTTAAAACAAATACAACTCAAATTGAGTGTCACACATAAACCAAAGGTTTTATGCACACATTTGAACATGCATTTTGTTCAGGTTGACCTCCCGATGACTAAATGAGCATTAATTTGACCACACAACTCATTCCTATAAAGATATACTCAAAGTCAGAAAACGTGCTCAGCTCAGCATTAATTTGACCACACAACTCATTCCTCTGAAGATACATTCAAACTCAGAAAATGGGCTCAGCTCGGCCTGAAAATGCATTTAAAATAAATAAAACTCAAATTGAGTGTCACGCGTAAACCAAAGGTTTTATGCACACATTTCAACACGTATTTAGTTCAGGTTGACCTCCTGAAGCCTAAATGACAATTAATTTGAGCACACAACTCATTCCTATGAAGATGCATTCAAACTCAGAAAATGTGCTCAACTCGGTCTGAAAATGCATTTTAAGCAATAAAAACTCAAATTGAGTGTCACGCCTAAAGCAAAGGACTTATGGGCACACTTCAACATGTATTTTGTTCAGGATGATCCCCTGAAGCCTAAATGAGCATTAATTTAACCACACAACTCATTCCTATAAGATACATTCAAACTCAGAAAACGTGCTCAGCTCGGCCTGAAAATGCATTTAAAACAAATACAACTCAAATTGAGTGTCACGCATAAACCAAAGGTTTTATGCACACATTTGAACATGCATTTTGTTCAGGTTGACCTCCTGATGACTAAATGAGCATTAATTTGACCACACAACTCATTCCTATAAAGATACATTCAAAGTCAGAAAACGTGCTCAGCTCAGCATTAATTTGACCATACAACTCATTCCTATGAAGATACATTCAAACTCAGAAAATGTGCTCAGCTCGGCCTGAAAATACATTTTAAGCAATAAAACTCAAATTGAGTGTCACGCCAAAACCAAAGGACTTATGCATACAGTCAACATGTATTTAGTTCAGGTTGACCTCCTGAAGCCTAAATGAGCATTAATTTGACCGCAAAACTCATTCCTATGAAGATACATTCAAAGTCAAAAAATGTGCTCAGCTCGGTCTGAAAATGCATTTAAAGCAATAAAAACTCAAATTGAGTGTCACGCCTAAAGCAAAGGACTTATGCACACACTTCAACATGTATTTTGTTCAGGTTGACCTCCTGAAGCCTAAATGACAATTAATTTGATCACACAACTCATTTTTATGAAGATACATTCAAACTCAGAAAATGTGCTCAGCTCGGCCTGAAAATACATTTTAAGCAATAAAACTCAAATTGAGTGTCACGCCAAAACCAAAGGACTTATGCATACAGTCAACATGTATTTAGTTCAGGTTGACCTCCTGAAGCCTAAATGAGCATTAATTTGACCGCAAAACTCATTCCTATGAAGATACATTCAAAGTCAAAAAATGTGCTCAGCTCGGTCTGAAAATGCATTTAAAGCAATAAAAACTCAAATTGAGTGTCACGCCTAAAGCAAAGGACTTATGCGAACACTTCAACATGTATTTTGTTCAGGATGATCCCCTGAAGCCTAAATGAGCATTAATTTGACCACACAACTCATTCCTCTGAAGATACATTCAAACTCAGAAAATGGGCTCAGCTCGGCCTGAAAATGCATTTAAAATAAATAAAACTCAAATTGAGTGTCACGCGTAAACCAAAGGTTTTATGCACACATTTCAACACGCATTTAGTTCAGGTTGACCTCCTGAAGCCTAAATGACAATTAATTTGACTACACAACTCATTCCTATGAAGATACATTCAAAATCAAAAAACAGGCTCAGCTCGGCCTAAAAATGCATTTAAAACAAATACAACTCAAATTGAGTGTCACGCATAAACCAAAGGTTTTATGCACACATTTGAACATGCATTTTGTTCAGGTTGACCTCCTGAAGCCTAAATGAGCATTAATTTGACCACACAACTCATTCCTATGAAGATACATTCAAACTCAGAAAACGTGCTCAATTCGGCCTGAAAGTGCATTTAAAGCAATGAAATCTCAAAATTGAGTGTCACGCCTAAACATAAGGACTTATGCACACACTTCAACATGTATTTAGTTCAGGATAACCTCCTTAAGCCTGAATGAGCATTAATTTGACCACACAACTCATTCCTATGAAGATACATTCAAACTCAGAAAATGTGCTCAGCTCGGCCTGAAAATGCATTTAAAATAAATAAAACTCAAATTGAGTGTCACGCGTAAACCAAAGGTTTTATGCACACATTTCAACACGTATTTAGTTCAGGTTGACCTCCTGAAGCCTAAATGACAATTAATTTGACTACGCAACTCATTCCTATGAAGATACATTCAAAATCAAAAAACGTGCTCAGCTCGGACTGAAAATGCATTTAAAGCAATAAAAATTCTAATTGAGTGTAACGCCTAAACCAAATGACTTATGCACACACTTCAACATGTATTTAGTTCAGGTTGACCTCCTGAAGCCTAAATGAGCATTAATTTGACCACACAACTCATTCCTATGAAGATACATTTAAAGTCAGAAAATGTGCTCACCTCGGCCTGAAAATGCATTTAAAATAAATAAAACTCAAATTGAGTGTCACGCGTAAACCAAAGGTTTTATGTACACATTTCAACACATATTTAGTTCAGGTTAACCTCCTGAAGCCTAAATGAGAATTACTTTGACCACACAACTCATTCCTATGAAGATACATTCAAACTCAGAAAACGTGCTCAGCTCAGCATTAATTTGACCACACAACTCATTCCTATGAAGATACATTCAAACTCAGAAAACGTGCTCAATTCGGCCTGAAAGTGCATTTAAAGCAATAAAAACTCAAAATTGAGTGTCACGCCTACACATAAGGACTTATGCACACACTTCAACATGTATTTAGTTCAGGATAACCTCCTGAAGCCTAAATGAGCATTAATTTGACCACACAACTCATTCCTATGAAGATACATTCAAACTCAGAAAATGTGCTCAGCTCGGCCTGAAAATACATTTTAAGCAATAAAACTCAAATTGAGTGTCACGCCTAAACCAAAGGACTTATGCACACACTTCAACATGTATTTTGTTCAGGATGATCCCCTGAAGCCTAAATGAGCATTAATTTAACCACACAACTCATTCCTATAAGATACATTCAAACTCAGAAAACGTTCTCAGCTCGGCCTGAAAATACATTTTAAGCAATAAAATTCAAAATTGAGTGTCACGCCTAAACCAAAGGACTTATGCACACACTTCAACATGTATTTTGTTCAGGATGACTTCCTGAAGCCTAAATGACCATTAATTTGACCTCACAACTTATTCCTATGATGAAACATTCACAGTCAGAAAACGTGCTCAGCTCGGCCTGAAAATGCATTTAAAACAAATACAACTCAAATTGAGTGTCACGCATAAACCAAAGGTTTTATGCACACATTTGAACATGCATTTTGTTCAGGTTGACCTCCTGATGACCAAATGAGCATTAATTTGACCACACAACTCATTCCTATAAAGATACATTCAAAGTCAGAAAACGTGCTCAGCTCAGCATTAATTTGACCACACAACTCATTCCTATGAAGATACATTCAAACTCAGAAAATGTGCTCAGCTCGGCCTGAAAATACATTTTAAACAATAAAACTCAAATTGAGTGTCACGCCAAAAACAAAGGACTTATGCACACACTCAACATGTATTTAGTTCAGGTTGACCTCCTGAAGCCTAAATGAGCATTAATTTGACCGCACAACTCATTCCTATGAAGATACATTCAAACTCAGAAAATGTGCTCAGCTCGGTCTGAAAATGCATTTAAAGCAATAAAAACTCAAATTGAGTGTCACGCGTAAACCAAAGGTTTTATACACATTTCAACACGTATTTAGTTCAGGTTGACCTCCTGAAGCCTAAATGACAATTGCTTTGACCTCACAACTTATTCCTATGAAGATACATTCAAAGTCAAAAAAACGTGCTCTGCTCGGCCTGAAAATGCATTTAAAGCAATAAAAACTCAAATTGAGTGTCACGCCTAAAGCAAAGGACTTATGCACACACTTCAACTTGTATTTTGTTCAGGTTGACCTCCTGAAGCCTAAATGACAATTAATTTGATCACACAACTCATTCCTATGAAGATACATTCAAACTCAGAAAATGTGCTCAGCTCGGCCTGAAAATGCATTTAAAATAAATAAAACTCAAATTGAGTGTCACGCGTAAACCAAAGGTTTTATGCACACATTTCAACACGTATTTAGTTCAGGTTGACCTCCTGAAGCCTAAATGAGCATTAATTTGACCACACAACTCATTCCTATGAATATACATTCAAAGTCAGAAAATGTGCTCAGCTCGGCCTGAAACTGCATTTAAAGCAATAAAAATTCAAATTGAGTGTCACGCCTAAACCAAAGGACTTATGCACACAATCAACATGTATTTAGTTCAGGTTGACCTCCTGAAGCCTAAATGAGCATTAATTTGACCGCACAACTCATTCCGATGAAGATACATTCAAACTCAGAAAATGTGCTCAGCTCGGCCTGAAAATACATTTTAAGCAATAAAACTCAAATTGAGTGTCACGCCTAAACCAAAGGACTTATGCACACAATCAACATGTATTTAGTTCAGGTTGACCTCCTGAAGCCTAAATGAGCATTAATTTGACCGCACAACTCATTACTATGAAGATACATTCAAAGTAAAAAAATGTGTTTAGCTCAGTCTGAAAATGCATTTAAAGCAATAAAAACTCAAATTGAGTATCACGCCTAAAGCAAAGGACTTATGCACACTCTTCAACATGTATTTTGTTCAGGTTGACCTCCTGAAGCCCAAATGACAATTAATTTGATCACACAACTCATTTTTATGAAGATACATTCAAACTCAGAAAACGTTCTCGACTCAGCCTGAAAATGTATTTAAAGCAATAAAAACTCAAATTGAGTGTCACGCCTAAACCAAAGGACTTATGCACACATTTCAACATGTATTTAGTTCAGGTTGACCTCCTGAAGCCTAAATGACAATTAATTTGACCACACAACTCATTCCGATGAAGATACATTCAAACTCAAAAAATGTGCTCAGCTCGGCCTGAAAATGCATTTAAAATAAATAAAACTCAAATTGAGTGTCACGCGTAAACCAAAGGTTTTATGCACACATTTCAACACGTATTTAGTTCAGGTTGACCTCCTGAAGCCTAAATGACAATTACTTTGACCTCACAACTTATTCCTATGAAGATACATTCAAAGTAAAAAAAAACGTGCTCAGCTCGGCATGAAAATGCATTTAAAGCAATAAAAATTCAAATTGAGTGTCACGACTAAACCAAAGGACTTATGCACACACTTCAACATGTATTTAGTTCAGGTTGACCTCCTGAAGCCTAAATGACCATTAATTTGATCACACAGCTCATTCCCATGATGATACATTCACAGTCAGAAAACGTGCTCAGCTCGGCCTGAAAATGCATTTAAAACAAATACAACTCAAATTGAGTGTCACGCATAAACCAAAGGTTTTATGCACACATTTGAACATGCATTTTGTTCAGGTTGACCTCCTGAAGCCTAAATGAGCATTAATTTGACCGCACAACTCATTCCTATGAAGATACATTCAAACTCAGAAAATGTGCTCAGCTCGGCCTGAAAATACATTTTAAGCAATAAAACTCAAATTGAGTGTCACGCCTAAACCAAAGGACTTATGCACACAATCAACATGTATTTAGTTCAGGTTGACCTCCTGAAGCCTAAATGAGCATTAATTTGACCGCACAACTCATTACTATGAAGATACATTCAAAGTAAAAAAATGTGTTTAGCTCAGTCTGAAAATGCATTTAAAGCAATAAAAACTCAAATTGAGTATCAAGCCTAAAGCAAAGGACTTATGCACACTCTTCAACATGTATTTTGTTCAGGTTGACCTCCTGAAGCCCAAATGACAATTAATTTGATCACACAACTCATTTTTATGAAGATACATTCAAACTCAGAAAACGTTCTCGACTCAGCCTGAAAATGTATTTAAAGCAATAAAAACTCAAATTGAGTGTCACGCCTAAACCAAAGGACTTATGCACACATTTCAACATGTATTTAGTTCAGGTTGACCTCCTGAAGCCTAAATGAGCATTAATTTGACCACACAACTCATTCCTATGAAGATACATTCAAACTCAAAAAATGTGCTCAGCTCGGCCAGAAAATGCATTTAAAATAAATTAAACTCAAATTGAGTGTCACGCGTAAACCAAAGGTTTTATGCACACAATTCAACACGTATTTAGTTCAGGTTGACCTCCTGAAGCCTAAATGACAATTACTTTGACCTCACAACTTATTCCTATGAAGATACATTCAAAGTAAAAAAAAAAACGTGCTCAGCTCGGCATGAAAATGCATTTAAAGCAATAAAAATTCAAATTGAGTGTCACGACTAAACCAAAGGACTTATGCACACACTTCAACATGTATTTAGTTCAGGTTGACCTCCTGAAGGCTAAATGACCATTAATTTGACCACACAACTCATTCCTATGAAGATACATTCAAACTCAGAAAATGTGCTCAGCTCGCCCTGAAAATACATTTTAAGCAATAAAACTCAAATTGAGTGTCACGCCTAAACCAAAGGAATTATGCACACACTCAACAAGTATTTAGTTCAGGTTGACCTCCTGAAGCCTAAATGAGCATTAATTTGACCGCACAACTCATTCCTATGAAGATACATTCAAAGTCAAAAAATGTGCTCAGCTTGGTCTGAAAATGCATTGAAAGAAATAAAAACTCAAATTGAGTGTCACGGCTAAAGCAAAGGACTTATGCACACACTTCAACAAGTATTTTGTTCAGGTTGACCTCCTGAAGCCTAAATGACAATTAATTTGATCACCCAACTCATTTTTATGAAGATACATTCAAAGTCATAAAACGTGCTCAGCTCGGCCTGAAAATGCATTTAAAGCAATAAAAACTCAAATTGAGTGTCACGCCTAAACCAAAGGACTTGTGCACACATTTCAACATGTATTTAGTTCAGGTTGACCTCCTGAAGCCTAAATGATCACTAATTTGACCACAAAACTCATTCCTATGAAGATACATTCAAACTCAGAAAATGTGCTCAGCTCGGCCTGAAAATACATTTTAAGCAATAAAACTCAAATTGAGTGTCACGCCAAAACCAAAGGACTTATGCACACACTCAACATGTATTTAGTTCAGGTTGACCTCCTGAAGCCTAAATGAGCATTAATTTGACCGCACAACTGGATGACCCCCTAAAGCCTAAATGAGCATTAATTTGACCACAGAACTCATTCCTATGAAGATACATTCAAACTCTGAAAACGTGCTCAGCTCGGCCTGAAATTGCATTTAAAGCAATAAAAACTCAAATTGAGTGTCACGCCTAAACCAAAGGACTTGTGCACACATTTCAACATGTATTTAGTTCAGGTTGACCTCCTGGAGCCTAAATGAGCATTAATTTGACCACACAACTCATTCCTATGAAGATACATTCAAACTCAGAAAATGTGCTCAGCTCGGCCTGAAAATGCATTTAAAATAAATAAAACTCAAATTGAGTGTCACGCATAAACCAAAGGTTTTATGCACACATTTGAACATGCATTTTGTTCAGGTTGACTTCCTGATGACTAAATGAGCATTAATTTGACCACACAACTCATTCCTATAAAGATACATTCAAAGTCAGAAAACGTGCTCAGCTCAGCATTAATTTGACCACACAACTCATTCCTATGAAGATACATTCAAACTCAGAAAATGTGCTCAGCTCGGCCTGAAAATACATTTAAAGCAATAAACCTCAAATTGAGTGTCACACCTAAACCAAAGGACTTATGCACACACTCAACATGTATTTAGTTCAGGTTGACCTCCTGAAGCCTAAATGAGCATTAATTTGACCACAGAACTCATTCCTATGAAGATACATTCAAACTCAGAAAATGTGCTCAGCTCGGCCTGAAATTGCATTTAAAGCAATAAAAACTCAAATTGAGTGTCACGCCTAAACCAAAGGACTTACGCACACATTTCAACATGTATTCAGTTCAGGGTGACCTCCAGAAGCCTAAATGAATATTAATTTGACCACACAACTCATTCCTATGAAGATACATTCAAACTCAAAAAATGTGCTCAGCTCGGCCTGAAAATGCATTTAAAATAAATAAAACTCAAATTGAGTGTCACGCGTAAACCAAAGGTTTTATGCACACATTTCAACACGTATTTAGTTCAGGTTGACCTCCTGAAGCCTAAATGACAATTACTTTGACCTCACAACTTATTCCTATGAAGATACATTCAAAGTAAAAAAAAAACGTGCTCAGCTCGGCATGAAAATGCATTTAAAGCAATAAAAATTCAAATTGAGTGTCACGACTAAACCAAAGGACTTATGCACACACTTCAACATGTATTTAGTTCAGGTTGACCTCCAGAAGCCTAAATGAGCATTAATTTGACCACACAACTCATTCCTATGAAGATACATTCAAACTCAGAAAATGTGCTCAGCTCGGCCTGAAAATACATTTTAAGCAATAAAACTCAAATTGAGTGTCACGCCAAAACCAAAGGACTTATGCACACCTCAACATGTATTTAGTTCAGGTTGACCTCCTGAAGCCTAAATGAGCATTAATTTGACCACAGAACTCATTCCTATGAAGATACATTCAAACTCTGAAAACGTGCTCAGCTCGGCCTGAAATTGCATTTAAAGCAATAAAAATTCAAATTGAGTGTCACGCCTAAACCAAAGGACTTGTGCACACATTTCAACATGTATTTAGTTCAGGTTGACCTCCTGAAGCCTAAATGAGCATTAATTTGACCACACAACTCATTCCTATGAAGATACATTCAAACTCAGAAAATGTGCTCAGCTCGGCCTGAAAATGCATTTAAAACAAATACAACTCAAATTGAATGTCACGCATAAACCAAAGGTTTTATGCACACATTTGAACATGCATTTTGTTCAGGTTGACTTCCTGATGACTAAATGAGCATTAATTTGACCACACAACTCATTCCTATAAAGATACATTCAAAGTCAGAAAACGTGCTCAGCTCAGCATTAATTTGACCACACAACTCATTCCTATGAAGATACATTCAAACTCAGAAAATGTGCTCAGCTCGGCCTGAAAATACATTTAAAGCAATAAACCTCAAATTGAGTGTCACACCTAAACCAAAGGACTTATGCACACACTCAACATGTATTTAGTTCAGGTTGACCTCCAGAAGCCTAAATGAGCATTAATTTGACCACACAACTCATTCCTATGAAGATACATTCAAACTCAGAAAATGTGCTCAGCTCGGCCTGAAAATACATTTTAAGCAATAAAACTCAAATTGAGTGTCACGCCAAAACCAAAGGACTTATGCACACCTCAACATGTATTTAGTTCAGGTTGACCTCCTGAAGCCTAAATGAGCATTAATTTGACCACAGAACTCATTCCTATGAAGATACATTCAAACTCTGAAAACGTGCTCAGCTCGGTCTGAAATTGCATTTAAAGCAATAAAAACTCAAATTGAGTGTCACGCCTAAACCAAAGGACTTGTGCACACATTTCAACATGTATTTAGTTCAGGTTGACCTCCTGAAGCCTAAATGAGCATTAATTTGACCACACAACTCATTCCTATGAAGATACATTCAAACTCAGAAAATGTGCTCAGCTCGGCCTGAAAATGCATTTAAAACAAATACAACTCAAATTGAATGTCACGCATAAACCAAAGGTTTTATGCACACATTTGAACATGCATTTTGTTCAGGTTGACTTCCTGATGACTAAATGAGCATTAATTTGACCACACAACTCATTCCTATAAAGATACATTCAAAGTCAGAAAACGTGCTCAGCTCAGCATTAATTTGACCACACAACTCATTCCTATGAAGATACATTCAAACTCAGAAAATGTGCTCAGCTCGGCCTGAAAATACATTTAAAGCAATAAACCTCAAATTGAGTGTCACACCTAAACCAAAGGACTTATGCACACACTCAACATGTATTTAGTTCAGGTTGACCTCCTGAAACCTAAATGAGGATTAATTTGACCACAGAACTCATTCCTATGAAGATACATTCAAACTCTGAAAACGTGCTCAGCTCGGCCTGAAATTGCATTTAAAGCAATAAAAACTCAAATTGAGTGTCACGCCTAAACCAAAGGACTTACGCACACATTTCAACATGTATTTAGTTCAGGTTGACCTCCAGAAGCCTAAATGAGCATTAATTTGACCACACAACTCATTCCTATGAAGATACATTCAAACTCAGAAAATGTGCTCAGCTCGGCCTGAAAATGCATTTAAAATAAATAAAACTCAAATTGAGTGTCACGCGTAAACCAAAGGTTTTATGCACACATTTCAACACGCATTTAGTTCAGGTTGACCTCCTGAAGCCTAAATGACAATTAATTTGACTACACAACTCATTCCTATGAAGATACATTCAAAATCAAAAAACGTGCTCAGCTCGGCCTGAAAATGCATTTAAAACAAATACAACTCAAATTGAGTGTCACGCATAAACCAAAGGTTTTATGCACACATTTGAACATGCATTTTGTTCAGGTTGACTTCCTGATAACTAAATGAGCGTTAATTTGACCACACAACTCATTCCTATAAAGATACATTCAAAGTCAGAAAACGTGCTCAGCTCAGCATTAATTGGACCACACAACTCATTCCTATGAAGATACATTCAAACTCAGAAAACGTGCTCAATTCGGCCTGAAAGTGCATTTAAAGCAATAAAAACTCAAAATTGAGTGTCACGCCTAAACATAAGGACTTATGCACACACTTCAACAAGTATTTAGTTCAGGATAACCTCCAGAAGCCTAAATGAGCATTAATTTGACCACACAACTCATTCCTATGAATATACATTCAAAGTCAGAAAATGTGCTCAGCTCGGCCTGAAAATGCATTTAAAATAAATAAAACTCAAATTGAGTGTCACGCGTAAACCAAAGGTTTTATGCACACATTTCAACACGTATTTAGTTCAGGTTGACCTCCTGAAGCCTAAATGACAATTAATTTGACTACACAACTCATTCCTATGAAGATGCATTCAAACTCTGAAAAGGTGCTCAGCTCGGCCTGAAAATGCATTTAAAGCAATAAAAACTCAAATTGAGTGTCACGCCTAAACCAAAACATTATGTCAACATTTCAACATGTATTTAGTTCAGGCTGACCTCCTGAAGTCTAAATGATCACTAATTTGACGTCACAACTTATTCCTATGAAGATACATTCAAACTCAGAAAATGTGCTCAGCTCGGCGTGAAAATACATTTTAAGCAATAAAAATTCAAATTGAGTGTCACGCCTAAACCAAAGGACTTATGCACACATTTCAACATGTATTTAGTTCAGGTTGCCCTCCTGAAGCCTAAATTACCATTAATTTGATCACACAACTCATTCCCTTGATGATACATTCACAGTGGGAAAACGTGCTCAGCTCGGCCTGAAAATGCATTTAAAACAAATACAACTCAAATTGAGTGTCACGCATAAACCAAAGGTTTTATGCACACATTTGAACATTCATTTTGTTCAGGTTGACCTCCTGATGACTAAATGAGCATTAATTTGACCAGACAACTCATTCCTATAAAGATACATTCAAAGTCAGAAAACGTGCTCAGCTCAGCATTAATTTGACCACACAACTCATTCCTATGAAGATACATTCAAACTCAGAAAATGTGCTCAGCTCGGCGTGAAAATACATTTTAAGCAATAAAACTCAAATTGAGTGCCACACCTAAACCAAAGGACTTATGCACACACTCAACATGTCTTTAGTTCAGGTTGACCTCCTGAAGCCTAAATGAACATTAGTTTGACCGCACAACTCATTCCTATGAAGATACATTCAAAGTCAAAAAATGTGCTCAGCTCGGTCTGAAAATGCATTTAAAGCAATAAAAACTCAAATTGAGTGTCACGCCTAAACCAAAGGACTTATGCACACATTTCAACATGTATTTAGTTCAGGTTGACCTCCTGAAGCCTAAATGAGCATTAATTTGACCACACAACTCATTCCTATGAAGATACATTCAAAATCAAAAAACGTGTTAAGCTCGGCCTGAAAATGCATTTAAAATAAATAAAACTCAAATTGAGTGTCACGCCTAAACCAAAGGTTTTATGCACACATTTCAACACGTATTTAGTTCAGGTTGACCTCCTGAAGCCTAAATGACAATTAATTTGACCACACAACTTTCCTATGAAGATGCATTCAAACTCAGAAAATGTGCTCAACTCGGTCTGAAAATGCATGTAAAGCAATAAAAATTCTAATTGAGTTTAACGCCTAAACCAAATGACTTATGCACACACTCAACATGTATTTAGTTCAGGTTGACCTCCTGAAGCCTAAATAAACATTAGTTTGACCGCACAACTCATTCCTATGAAGATACATTCAAACTCAGAAAATGGGCTCAGCTCGGCCTGAAAATGCATTTAAAATAAATAAAACTCAAATTGAGTGTCACGCGTAAACCAAAGGTTTTATGCACACATTTCAACACGTATTTAGTTCAGGTTGACCTCCTGAAGCCTAAATGACAATTAATTTGAGCACACAACTCATTCCTATGAAGATGCATTCAAACTCAGAAAATGTGCTCAACTCGGTCTGAAAATGCATTTTAAGCAATAAAAACTCAAATTGAGTGTCACGCCTAAAGCAAAGGACTTATGCGCACACTTCAACACGTATTTTGTTCAGGATGATCCCCTGAAGCCTAAATGAGCATTAATTTAACCACACAACTCATTCCTATAAGATACATTCAAACTCAGAAAACGTGCTCAGCTCGGCCTGAAAATGCATTTAAAACAAATACAACTCAAATTGAGTGTCACGCATAAACCAAAGGTTTTATGCACACATTTGAACATGCATTTTGTTCAGGTTGACCTCCTGATGACTAAATGAGCATTAATTTGACCACACAACTCATTCCTATAAAGATACATTCAAAGTCAGAAAACGTGCTCAGCTCAGCATTAATTTGACCATACAACTCATTCCTATGAAGATACATTCAAACTCAGAAAATGTGCTCAGCTCGGCCTGAAAATACATTTTAAGCAATAAAACTCAAATTGAGTGTCACGCCAAAACCAAAGGACTTATGCATACAGTCAACATGTATTTAGTTCAGGTTGACCTCCTGAAGCCTAAATGAGCATTAATTTGACCGCAAAACTCATTCCTATGAAGATACATTCAAAGTCAAAAAATGTGCTCAGCTCGGTCTGAAAATGCATTTAAAGCAATAAAACTCAAATTGAGTGTCACGCCAAAACCAAAGGACTTATGCACACACTCAACATGTATTTAGTTCAGGTTGACCTCCTGAAGCCTAAATGAGCATTAATTTGACCGCACAACTGGATGACCCCCTAAAGCCTAAATGAGCATTAATTTGACCACAGAACTCATTCCTATGAAGATACATTCAAACTCTGAAAACGTGCTCAGCTCGGCCTGAAATTGCATTTAAAGCAATAAAAACTCAAATTGAGTGTCACGCCTAAACCAAAGGACTTGTGCACACATTTCAACATGTATTTAGTTCAGGTTGACCTCCTGGAGCCTAAATGAGCATTAATTTGACCACACAACTCATTCCTATGAAGATACATTCAAACTCAGAAAATGTGCTCAGCTCGGCCTGAAAATGCATTTAAAATAAATAAAACTCAAATTGAGTGTCACGCATAAACCAAAGGTTTTATGCACACATTTGAACATGCATTTTGTTCAGGTTGACTTCCTGATGACTAAATGAGCATTAATTTGACCACACAACTCATTCCTATAAAGATACATTCAAAGTCAGAAAACGTGCTCAGCTCAGCATTAATTTGACCACACAACTCATTCCTATGAAGATACATTCAAACTCAGAAAATGTGCTCAGCTCGGCCTGAAAATACATTTAAAGCAATAAACCTCAAATTGAGTGTCACACCTAAACCAAAGGACTTATGCACACACTCAACATGTATTTAGTTCAGGTTGACCTCCTGAAGCCTAAATGAGCATTAATTTGACCACAGAACTCATTCCTATGAAGATACATTCAAACTCAGAAAATGTGCTCAGCTCGGCCTGAAATTGCATTTAAAGCAATAAAAACTCAAATTGAGTGTCACGCCTAAACCAAAGGACTTACGCACACATTTCAACATGTATTCAGTTCAGGGTGACCTCCAGAAGCCTAAATGAGCATTAATTTGACCACACAACTCATTCCTATGAAGATACATTCAAACTCAAAAAATGTGCTCAGCTCGGCCTGAAAATGCATTTAAAATAAATAAAACTCAAATTGAGTGTCACGCGTAAACCAAAGGTTTTATGCACACATTTCAACACGTATTTAGTTCAGGTTGACCTCCTGAAGCCTAAATGACAATTACTTTGACCTCACAACTTATTCCTATGAAGATACATTCAAAGTAAAAAAAAAACGTGCTCAGCTCGGCATGAAAATGCATTTAAAGCAATAAAAATTCAAATTGAGTGTCACGACTAAACCAAAGGACTTATGCACACACTTCAACATGTATTTAGTTCAGGTTGACCTCCTGAAGCCTAAATGAGCATTAATTTGACCGCACAACTCATTCCTATGAAGATACATTCAAAGTCAAAAAATGTGCTCAGCTCGGCCTGAAAATACATTTTAAGCAATAAAACTCAAATTGAGTGTCACGCCAAAACCAAAGGACTTATGCACACCTCAACATGTATTTAGTTCAGGTTGACCTCCTGAAGCCTAAATGAGCATTAATTTGACCACAGAACTCATTCCTATGAAGATACATTCAAACTCTGAAAACGTGCTCAGCTCGGCCTGAAATTGCATTTAAAGCAATAAAAATTCAAATTGAGTGTCACGCCTAAACCAAAGGACTTGTGCACACATTTCAACATGTATTTAGTTCAGGTTGACCTCCTGAAGCCTAAATGAGCATTAATTTGACCACACAACTCATTCCTATGAAGATACATTCAAACTCAGAAAATGTGCTCAGCTCGGCCTGAAAATGCATTTAAAACAAATACAACTCAAATTGAATGTCACGCATAAACCAAAGGTTTTATGCACACATTTGAACATGCATTTTGTTCAGGTTGACTTCCTGATGACTAAATGAGCATTAATTTGACCACACAACTCATTCCTATAAAGATACATTCAAAGTCAGAAAACGTGCTCAGCTCAGCATTAATTTGACCACACAACTCATTCCTATGAAGATACATTCAAACTCAGAAAATGTGCTCAGCTCGGCCTGAAAATACATTTAAAGCAATAAACCTCAAATTGAGTGTCACACCTAAACCAAAGGACTTATGCACACACTCAACATGTATTTAGTTCAGGTTGACCTCCAGAAGCCTAAATGAGCATTAATTTGACCACACAACTCATTCCTATGAAGATACATTCAAACTCAGAAAATGTGCTCAGCTCGGCCTGAAAATACATTTTAAGCAATAAAACTCAAATTGAGTGTCACGCCAAAACCAAAGGACTTATGCACACCTCAACATGTATTTAGTTCAGGTTGACCTCCTGAAGCCTAAATGAGCATTAATTTGACCACAGAACTCATTCCTATGAAGATACATTCAAACTCTGAAAACGTGCTCAGCTCGGTCTGAAATTGCATTTAAAGCAATAAAAACTCAAATTGAGTGTCACGCCTAAACCAAAGGACTTGTGCACACATTTCAACATGTATTTAGTTCAGGTTGACCTCCTGAAGCCTAAATGAGCATTAATTTGACCACACAACTCATTCCTATGAAGATACATTCAAACTCAGAAAATGTGCTCAGCTCGGCCTGAAAATGCATTTAAAACAAATACAACTCAAATTGAATGTCACGCATAAACCAAAGGTTTTATGCACACATTTGAACATGCATTTTGTTCAGGTTGACTTCCTGATGACTAAATGAGCATTAATTTGACCACACAACTCATTCCTATAAAGATACATTCAAAGTCAGAAAACGTGCTCAGCTCAGCATTAATTTGACCACACAACTCATTCCTATGAAGATACATTCAAACTCAGAAAATGTGCTCAGCTCGGCCTGAAAATACATTTAAAGCAATAAACCTCAAATTGAGTGTCACACCTAAACCAAAGGACTTATGCACACACTCAACATGTATTTAGTTCAGGTTGACCTCCTGAAACCTAAATGAGGATTAATTTGACCACAGAACTCATTCCTATGAAGATACATTCAAACTCTGAAAACGTGCTCAGCTCGGCCTGAAATTGCATTTAAAGCAATAAAAACTCAAATTGAGTGTCACGCCTAAACCAAAGGACTTACGCACACATTTCAACATGTATTTAGTTCAGGTTGACCTCCAGAAGCCTAAATGAGCATTAATTTGACCACACAACTCATTCCTATGAAGATACATTCAAACTCAGAAAATGTGCTCAGCTCGGCCTGAAAATGCATTTAAAATAAATAAAACTCAAATTGAGTGTCACGCGTAAACCAAAGGTTTTATGCACACATTTCAACACGCATTTAGTTCAGGTTGACCTCCTGAAGCCTAAATGACAATTAATTTGACTACACAACTCATTCCTATGAAGATACATTCAAAATCAAAAAACGTGCTCAGCTCGGCCTGAAAATGCATTTAAAACAAATACAACTCAAATTGAGTGTCACGCATAAACCAAAGGTTTTATGCACACATTTGAACATGCATTTTGTTCAGGTTGACTTCCTGATAACTAAATGAGCGTTAATTTGACCACACAACTCATTCCTATAAAGATACATTCAAAGTCAGAAAACGTGCTCAGCTCAGCATTAATTGGACCACACAACTCATTCCTATGAAGATACATTCAAACTCAGAAAATGTGCTCAGCTCGGCCTGAAAATACATTTAAAGCAATAAACCTCAAATTGAGTGTCACACCTAAACCAAAGGACTTATGCACACACTCAACATGTATTTAGTTCAGGTTGACCTCCTGAAGCCTAAATGAGCATTAATTTGACCGCACAACTCATTCCTATGAAGATACATTCAAAGTCAAAAAATGTGCTCAGCTCGGTCTGAAAATGCATTTAAAGCAATAAAAACTCAAATTGAGTGTCACGCCTAAACCAAAGGACTTACGCACACATTTCAACATGTATTTAAGTTCAGGTTGACCTCCAGAAGCCTAAATGAGCATTAATTTGACCACACAACTCATTCCTATGAATATACATTCAAAGTCAGAAAATGTGCTCAGCTCGGCCTGAAAATGCATTTAAAATAAATAAAACTCAAATTGAGTGTCACGCGTAAACCAAAGGTTTTATGCACACATTTCAACACGTATTTAGTTCAGGTTGACCTCCTGAAGCCTAAATGACAATTAATTTGATCACACAACTCATTCCCTTGATGATACATTCACAGTGGGAAAACGTGCTCAGCTCGGCCTGAAAATGCATTTAAAGCAATAAAAACTCAAATTGAGTGTCACGCCTAAACCAAAACATTATGTCAACATTTCAACATGTATTTAGTTCAGGCTGACCTCCTGAAGTCTAAATGATCACTAATTTGACGTCACAACTTATTCCTATGAAGATACATTCAAACTCAGAAAATGTGCTCAGCTCGGCGTGAAAATACATTTTAAGCAATAAAAATTCAAATTGAGTGTCACGCCTAAACCAAAGGACTTATGCACACATTTCAACATGTATTTAGTTCAGGTTGACCTCCTGAAGCCTAAATTACCATTAATTTGATCACACAACTCATTCCCTTGATGATACATTCACAGTGGGAAAACGTGCTCAGCTCGGCCTGAAAATGCATTTAAAACAAATACAACTCAAATTGAGTGTCACGCATAAACCAAAGGTTTTATGCACACATTTGAACATTCATTTTGTTCAGGTTGACCTCCTGATGACTAAATGAGCATTAATTTGACCAGACAACTCATTCCTATAAAGATACATTCTTAGTCAGAAAACGTGCTCAGCTCAGCATTAATTTGACCACACAACTCATTCCTATGAAGATACATTCAAACTCAGAAAATGTGCTCAGCTCGGCGTGAAAATACATTTTAAGCAATAAAACTCAAATTGAGTGCCACACCTAAACCAAAGGACTTATGCACACACTCAACATGTCTTTAGTTCAGGTTGACCTCCTGAAGCCTAAATGAACATTAGTTTGACCGCATAACTCATTCCTATGAAGATACATTCAAAGTCAAAAAATGTGCTCAGCTCGGTCTGAAAATGCATTTAAAGCAATAAAAACTCAAATTGAGTGTCACGCCTAAACCAAAGGACTTATGCACACATTTCAACATGTATTTAGTTCAGGTTGACCTCCTGAAGCCTAAATGAGCATTAATTTGACCACACAACTCATTCCTATGAAGATACATTCAAAATCAAAAAACGTGTTAAGCTCGGCCTGAAAATGCATGTAAAGCAATAAAAATTCTAATTGAGTTTAACGCCTAAACCAAATGACTTATGCACACACTTCAACATGTATTTAGTTCAGGTTGACCTCCTGAAGCCTAAAAGAGCATTAATTTGACCACACAACTCATTCCTATGAATATACATTCAAAGTCAGAAAATGTGCTCAGCTCGGCCTGAAAATGCATTTAAAATAAATAAAACTCAAATTGAGTGTCACGCCTAAACCAAAGGTTTTATGCACACATTTCAACACGTATTTAGTTCAGGTTGACCTCCTGAAGCCTAAATGACAATTAATTTGACCACACAACTTTCCTATGAAGATGCATTCAAACTCAGAAAATGTGCTCAACTCGGTCTGAAAATGCATTTAAAGCAATAAAAATTCTAATTGAGTTTAACGCCTAAACCAAATGACTTATGCACACACTCAACATGTATTTAGTTCAGGTTGACCTCCTGAAGCCTAAATAAACATTAGTTTGACCGCACAACTCATTCCTATGAAGATACATTCAAACTCAGAAAATGGGCTCAGCTCGGCCTGAAAATGCATTTAAAATAAATAAAACTCAAATTGAGTGTCACGCGTAAACCAAAGGTTTTATGCACACATTTCAACACGTATTTAGTTCAGGTTGACCTCCTGAAGCCTAAATGACAATTAATTTGAGCACACAACTCATTCCTATGAAGATGCATTCAAACTCAGAAAATGTGCTCAACTCGGTCTGAAAATGCATTTTAAGCAATAAAAACTCAAATTGAGTGTCACGCCTAAAGCAAAGGACTTATGCGCACACTTCAACACGTATTTTGTTCAGGATGATCCCCTGAAGCCTAAATGAGCATTAATTTAACCACACAACTCATTCCTATAAGATACATTCAAACTCAGAAAACGTGCTCAGCTCGGCCTGAAAATGCATTTAAAACAAATACAACTCAAATTGAGTGTCACGCATAAACCAAAGGTTTTATGCACACATTTGAACATGCATTTTGTTCAGGTTGACCTCCTGATGACTAAATGAGCATTAATTTGACCACACAACTCATTCCTATAAAGATACATTCAAAGTCAGAAAACGTGCTCAGCTCAGCATTAATTTGACCATACAACTCATTCCTATGAAGATACATTCAAACTCAGAAAATGTGCTCAGCTCGGCCTGAAAATACATTTTAAGCAATAAAACTCAAATTGAGTGTCACGCCAAAACCAAAGGACTTATGCATACAGTCAACATGTATTTAGTTCAGGTTGACCTCCTGAAGCCTAAATGAGCATTAATTTGACCGCAAAACTCATTCCTATGAAGATACATTCAAAGTCAAAAAATGTGCTCAGCTCGGTCTGAAAATGCATTTAAAGCAATAAAAACTCAAATTGAGTGTCACGCCTAAAGCAAAGGACTTATGCACACACTTCAACATGTATTTTGTTCAGGTTGACCTCCTGAAGCCTAAATGACAATTAATTTGATCACACAACTCATTTTTATGAAGATACATTCAAAGTCATAAAACGTGCTCAGCTCGGCCTGAAAATGCATTTAAAGCAATAAAAACTCAAATTGAGTGTCACGCCTAAACCAATGGACTTGTGCACAAATTTCAACATGTATTTAGTTCAGGTTGACCTCCTGAAACCTAAATGAGCATTAATTTGACCACACAACTCATTCCTCTGAAGATACATTCAAACTCAGAAAATGGGCTCAGCTCGGCCTGAAAATGCATTTAAAATAAATAAAACTCAAATTGAGTGTCACGCGTAAACCAAAGGTTTTATGCACACATTTCAACACGCATTTAGTTCAGGTTGACCTCCTGAAGCCTAAATGACAATTAATTTGACTACACAACTCATTCCTATGAAGATACATTCAAAATCAAAAAACGGGCTCAGCTCGGCCTAAAAATGCATTTAAAACAAATACAACTCAAATTGAGTGTCACACATAAACCAAAGGTTTTATGCACACATTTGAACATGCATTTTGTTCAGGTTGACCTCCCGATGACTAAATGAGCATTAATTTGACCACACAACTCATTCCTATAAAGATATACTCAAAGTCAGAAAACGTGCTCAGCTCAGCATTAATTTGACCACACAACTCATTCCTATGAAGATACATTCAAACTCAGAAAATGTGCTCAGCTCGGTCTGAAAATACATTTAAAGCAATAAACCTCAAATTGAGTGTCACACCTAAACCAAAGGACTTATGCACACACTCAACATGTATTTAGTTCAGGTTGACCTCCTGAAGCCTAAATGAGCATTAATTTGACTGCACAACTCATTCCTATGAAGATACATTCAAAGTCAAAAAATGTGCTTAGCTCGGTCTGAAAATGCATTTAAAGCAATAAAAACTCAAATTGAGTGTCACGCCTAAACCAAAGGACTTACGCACACATTTCAACATGTATTTAGTTCAGGTTGACCTCCTGAAGCCTAAATGACAATTAATTTGATCACACAACTCATTTTTATGAAGATACATTCAAAGTCATAAAACGTGCTCAGCTCGGCCTGAAAATGAATTTTAAGCAATAAAAACTCAAATTGAGTGTCACGCCTAAACCAAAGGACTTGTGCACACATTTCAACATGTATTTAGTTCAGGTTGACCTCCTGAAGCCTAAATGAGCATTAATTTGACCACACAACTCATTCCTATGAAGATACATTCAAACTCAGAAAACGTGCTCAATTCGGCCTGAAAGTGCATTTAAAGCAATAAAAACTCAAAATTGAGTGTCACGCCTAAACATAAGGACTTATGCACACACTTCAACAAGTATTTAGTTCAGGATAACCTCCTGAAGCCTAAATGAGCATTAATTTCACCACACAACTCATTCCTATTAAGATACATTCAAACTCAGAAAATGGGCTCAGCTCGGCCTGAAAATGCATTTAAAATAAATAAAACTCAAATTGAGTGTCACGCGTAAACCAAAGGTTTTATGCACACATTTCAACACGTATTTAGTTCAGGTTGACCTCCTGAAGCCTAAATGACAATTAATTTGAGCACACAACTCATTCCTATGAAGATGCATTCAAACTCAGAAAATGTGCTCAACTCGGTCTGAAAATGCATTTTAAGCAATAAAAACTCAAATTGAGTGTCACGCCTAAAGCAAAGGACTTATGCGCACACTTCAACACGTATTTTGTTCAGGATGATCCCCTGAAGCCTAAATGAGCATTAATTTAACCACACAACTCATTCCTATAAGATACATTCAAACTCAGAAAACGTGCTCAGCTCGGCCTGAAAATGCATTTAAAACAAATACAACTCAAATTGAGTGTCACGCATAAACCAAAGGTTTTTGCACACATTTGAACATGCATTTTGTTCAGGTTGACCTCCTGATGACTAAATGAGCATTAATTTGACCACACAACTCATTCCTATAAAGATACATTCAAAGTCAGAAAACGTGCTCAGCTCAGCATTAATTTGACCATACAACTCATTCCTATGAAGATACATTCAAACTCAGAAAATGTGCTCAGCTCGGCCTGAAAATACATTTTAAGCAATAAAACTCAAATTGAGTGTCACGCCAAAACCAAAGGACTTATGCATACAGTCAACATGTATTTAGTTCAGGTTGACCTCCTGAAGCCTAAATGAGCATTAATTTGACCGCAAAACTCATTCCTATGAAGATACATTCAAAGTCAAAAAATGTGCTCAGCTCGGTCTGAAAATGCATTTAAAGCAATAAAAACTCAAATTGAGTGTCACGCCTAAAGCAAAGGACTTATGCACACACTTCAACATGTATTTTGTTCAGGTTGACCTCCTGAAGCCTAAATGACAATTAATTTGATCACACAACTCATTTTTATGAAGATACATTCAAAGTCATAAAACGTGCTCAGCTCGGCCTGAAAATGCATTTAAAGCAATAAAAACTCAAATTGAGTGTCACGCCTAAACCAATGGACTTGTGCACAAATTTCAACATGTATTTAGTTCAGGTTGACCTCCTGAAACCTAAATGAGCATTAATTTGACCACACAACTCATTCCTCTGAAGATACATTCAAACTCAGAAAATGGGCTCAGCTCGGCCTGAAAATGCATTTAAAATAAATAAATCTCAAATTGAGTGTCACGCGTAAACCAAAGGTTTTATGCACACATTTCAACACGCATTTAGTTCAGGTTGACCTCCTGAAGCCTAAATGACAATTAATTTGACTACACAACTCATTCCTATGAAGATACATTCAAAATCAAAAAACGGGCTCAGCTCGGCCTAAAAATGCATTTAAAACAAATACAACTCAAATTGAGTGTCACACATAAACCAAAGGTTTTATGCACACATTTGAACATGCATTTTGTTCAGGTTGACCTCCCGATGACTAAATGAGCATTAATTTGACCACACAACTCATTCCTATAAAGATATACTCAAAGTCAGAAAACGTGCTCAGCTCAGCATTAATTTGACCACACAACTCATTCCTATGAAGATACATTCAAACTCAGAAAATGTGCTCAGCTCGGTCTGAAAATACATTTAAAGCAATAAACCTCAAATTGAGTGTCACACCTAAACCAAAGGACTTATGCACACACTCAACATGTATTTAGTTCAGGTTGACCTCCTGAAGCCTAAATGAGCATTAATTTGACTGCACAACTCATTCCTATGAAGATACATTCAAAGTCAAAAAATGTGCTTAGCTCGGTCTGAAAATGCATTTAAAGCAATAAAAACTCAAATTGAGTGTCACGCCTAAACCAAAGGACTTACGCACACATTTCAACATGTATTTAGTTCAGGTTGACCTCCTGAAGCCTAAATGACAATTAATTTGATCACACAACTCATTTTTATGAAGATACATTCAAAGTCATAAAACGTGCTCAGCTCGGCCTGAAAATGAATTTTTAGCAATAAAAACTCAAATTGAGTGTCACGCCTAAACCAAAGGACTTGTGCACACATTTCAACATGTATTTAGTTCAGGAAAACCTCCTGAAGCCTAAATGAGCATTAATTTTACCACACAACTCATTCCTATGAAGATACATTCAAACTCAGAAAATGTGCTCAGCTCGGCCTGAAAATGCATTTAAAATAAATAAAACTCAAATTGAGTGTCACGCATAAACCAAAGGTTTTATGCACACATTTGAACGTGCATTTTGTTCAGGTTGACCTCCTGATGACTAAATGAGCCTTAATTTGACCACACAACTCATTCCTATAAAGATACATTCAAAGTCAGAAAACATGCTCAGCTGAGCATTAATTTGACCACACAACTCATTCCTATGAAGATACATTCAAACTCAGAAAATGTGCTCAGCTCGGCCTGAAAATACATTTTAAGCAATAAAACTCAAATTGAGTGTCACGCCTAAACCAAAGGACTTATGCACACATTTCAACATGTATTTAGTTCAGGTTGACCTCCTGAAGCCCAAATGACAATTAATTTGATCACACAACTCATTTTTATGAAGATACATTCAAACTCAGAAAACGTGCTCGACTCAGCCTGAAAATGCATTTAAAGCAATAAAAACTCAAATTGAGTGTCATGCCTAAACCAATGACTTATGCACACATTTCAACATGTATTTAGTTCAGGTTGACCTCCTGAAGCCTAAATGAGCATTAATTTGACCACACAACTCATTCCTATGAAGATACATTCAAACTCAAAAAATGTGCTCAGCTCGGCCTGAAAATGCATTTAAAATAAATAAAACTCAAATTGAGTGTCACGCGTAAACCAAAGGTTTTATGCACACATTTCAACACGTATTTAGTTCAGTTTGACCTCCTGAAGCCTAAATGACAATTACTTTGACCTCACAACTTATTCCTATGAAGATACATTCAAAGTCAAAAAAACGTGCTCAGCTCGGCCTGAAAATGCATTTAAAGCAATAAAAATTCAAATTGAGTGTCACGCCTAAACCAAAGGACTTATGCACACACTTCAACATGTATTCTGTTCAGGTTGACGTCCTGAAGCCTAAATGAGCATTAATTTGACTACACAACTCATTCCTATGAAGATACATTCAAAGTCAGAAACGCGCTCAACTCGGCCTGAAAATGCATTTAAAGCAATAAAAACTCAAATTGAGTGTCACGCCTAAAGCAAAGGACTTATGCACACACTTCAACATGTATTTTGTTCAGGTTGACCTCCTGAAGCCTAAATGAGCATTAATTTGACTACACAACTCATTCCTATGAAGATACATTCAAAGTCAGAAACGCGCTCAACTCGGCCTGAAAATGCATTTAAAGCAATAAAAACTCAAATTGAGTGTCACGCCTAAAGCAAAGGACTTATGCACACACTTCAACATGTATTTAGTTCAGGTTGACCTCCTGAAGCCTAAATGACAATTAATTTGATCACACAACTCATTTTTATGAAGATACATTCAAAGTGATAAAACGTGCTCAGCTCGGCCTGAAAATGCATTTAAAGCTATAAAAACTCAAATTGAGTGTCACGCCTAAACCAAAGGACTTGTGCACACATTTCAACATGTATTTAGTTCAGGTTGACCTCCTGAAGCCTAAATGACAATTAATTTGACCACACAACTCATTCCTATGAAGATGCATTCAAACTCAGAAAACGTGCTCAGCTCGGCCTGAAAATGCATTTAAAGCAATAAAAATTCAAATTGAGTGTCACGCCTAAACCAAAGGACTTATGCACACACTTCAACATGTATTCTGTTCAGGTTGACGTCCTGAAGCCTAAATGAGCATTAATTTGACTACACAACTCATTCCTATGAAGATACATTCAAAGTCAGAAACGCGCTCAACTCGGCCTGAAAATGCATTTAAAGCAATAAAAACTCAAATTGAGTGTCACGCCTAAAGCAAAGGACTTATGCACACACTTCAACATGTATTTTGTTCAGGTTGACCTCCTGAAGCCTAAATGACAATTAATTTGATCACACAACTCATTTTTATGAAGATACATTCAAAGTGATAAAACGTGCTCAGCTCGGCCTGAAAATGCATTTAAAGCTATAAAAACTCAAATTGAGTGTCACGCCTAAACCAAAGGACTTGTGCACACATTTCAACATGTATTTAGTTCAGGTTGACCTCCTGAAGCCTAAATGACAATTAATTTGACCACACAACTCATTCCTATGAAGATGCATTCAAACTCAGAAAATGTGCTCAACTCGGTCTGAAAATGCATTTTAAGCAATAAAAACTCAAATTGAGTGTCACGCCTAAAGCAAAGGACTTATGCGCACACTTCAACATGTATTTTGTTCAGGATGATCCCCTGAAGCCTAAATGAGCATTAATTTAACCACACAACTCATTCCTATAAGATACATTCAAACTCAGAAAACGTGCTCAGCTCGGCCTGAAAATGCATTTAAAACAAATACAACTCAAATTGAGTGTCACGCATAAACCAAAGGTTTTATGCACACATTTGAACATGCATTTTGTTCAGGTTGACCTCCTGATGATAAATGAGCCTTAATTTGACCACACAACTCATTCCTATAAAGATACATTCAAAGTCAGAAAACATGCTCAGCTGAGCATTAATTTGACCACACAACTCATTCCTATGAAGATACATTCAAACTCAGAAAATGTGCTCAGCTCGGCCTGAAAATACATTTTAAGCAATAAAACTCAAATTGAGTGTCACGCCTAAACCAAAGGACTTATGCACACATTTCAACATGTATTTAGTTCAGGTTGACCTCCTGAAGCCCAAATGACAATTAATTTGATCACACAACTCATTTTTATGAAGATACATTCAAACTCAGAAAACGTGCTCGACTCAGCCTGAAAATGCATTTAAAGCAATAAAAACTCAAATTGAGTGTCATGCCTAAACCAATGACTTATGCACACATTTCAACATGTATTTAGTTCAGGTTGACCTCCTGAAGCCTAAATGAGCATTAATTTGACCACACAACTCATTCCTATGAAGATACATTCAAACTCAAAAAATGTGCTCAGCTCGGCCTGAAAATGCATTTAAAATAAATAAAACTCAAATTGAGTGTCACGCGTAAACCAAAGGTTTTATGCACACATTTCAACACGTATTTAGTTCTGTTTGACCTCCTGAAGCCTAAATGACAATTACTTTGACCTCACAACTTATTCCTATGAAGATACATTCAAAGTCAAAAAAACGTGCTCAGCTCGGCCTGAAAATGCATTTAAAGCAATAAAAATTCAAATTGAGTGTCACGCCTAAACCAAAGGACTTATGCACACACTTCAACATGTATTCTGTTCAGGTTGACGTCCTGAAGCCTAAATGAGCATTAATTTGACTACACAACTCATTCCTATGAAGATACATTCAAAGTCAGAAACGCGCTCAACTCGGCCTGAAAATGCATTTAAAGCAATAAAAACTCAAATTGAGTGTCACGCCTAAAGCAAAGGACTTATGCACACACTTCAACATGTATTTTGTTCAGGTTGACCTCCTGAAGCCTAAATGACAATTAATTTGATCACACAACTCATTTTTATGAAGATACATTCAAAGTGATAAAACGTGCTCAGCTCGGCCTGAAAATGCATTTAAAGCTATAAAAACTCAAATTGAGTGTCACGCCTAAACCAAAGGACTTGTGCACACATTTCAACATGTATTTAGTTCAGGTTGACCTCCTGAAGCCTAAATGACAATTAATTTGACCACACAACTCATTCCTATGAAGATGCATTCAAACTCAGAAAATGTGCTCAACTCGGTCTGAAAATGCATTTTAAGCAATAAAAACTCAAATTGAGTGTCACGCCTAAAGCAAAGGACTTATGCGCACACTTCAACATGTATTTTGTTCAGGATGATCCCCTGAAGCCTAAATGAGCATTAATTTAACCACACAACTCATTCCTATAAGATACATTCAAACTCAGAAAACGTGCTCAGCTCGGCCTGAAAATGCATTTAAAACAAATACAACTCAAATTGAGTGTCACACATAAACCAAAGGTTTTATGCACACATTTGAACATTCATTTTGTTCAGGTTGACCTCCTGATGACTAAATGAGCATTAATTTGACCAGACAACTCATTCCTATAAAGATACATTCAAAGTCAGAAAACGTGCTCAGCTCAGCATTAATTTGACCACACAACTCATTCCTATGAAGATACATTCAAACTCAGAAAATGTGCTCAGCTCGGCGTGAAAATACATTTTAAGCAATAAAACTCAAATTGAGTGCCACACCTAAACCAAAGGACTTATGCACACACTCAACATGTCTTTAGTTCAGGTTGACCTCCTGAAGCCTAAATGAACATTAGTTTGACCGCACAACTCATTCCTATGAAGATACATTCAAAGTCAAAAAATGTGCTCAGCTCGGTCTGAAAATGCATTTAAAGCAATAAAAACTCAAATTGAGTGTCACGCCTAAACCAAAGGACTTATGCACACATTTCAACATGTATTTAGTTCAGGTTGACCTCCTGAAGCCTAAATGAGCATTAATTTGACCACACAACTCATTCCTATGAAGATACATTCAAAATCAAAAAACGTGTTAAGCTCGGCCTGAAAATGCATTTAAAATAAATAAAACTCAAATTGAGTGTCACGCCTAAACCAAAGGTTTTATGCACACATTTCAACACGTATTTAGTTCAGGTTGACCTCCTGAAGCCTAAATGACAATTAATTTGACCACACAACTTTCCTATGAAGATGCATTCAAACTCAGAAAATGTGCTCAACTCGGTCTGAAAATGCATGTAAAGCAATAAAAATTCTAATTGAGTTTAACGCCTAAACCAAATGACTTATGCACACACTCAACATGTATTTAGTTCAGGTTGACCTCCTGAAGCCTAAATAAACATTAGTTTGACCGCACAACTCATTCCTATGAAGATACATTCAAACTCAGAAAATGGGCTCAGCTCGGCCTGAAAATGCATTTAAAATAAATAAAACTCAAATTGAGTGTCACGCGTAAACCAAAGGTTTTATGCACACATTTCAACACGTATTTAGTTCAGGTTGACCTCCTGAAGCCTAAATGACAATTAATTTGAGCAAACAACTCATTCCGAAGAAGATGCATTCAAACTCAGAAAATGTGCTCAACTCGGTCTGAAAATGCATTTTAAGCAATAAAAACTCAAATTGAGTGTCACGCCTAAAGCAAAGGACTTATGCGCACACTTCAACACGTATTTTGTTCAGGATGATCCCCTGAAGCCTAAATGAGCATTAATTTAACCACACAACTCATTCCTATAAGATACATTCAAACTCAGAAAACGTGCTCAGCTCGGCCTGAAAATGCATTTAAAACAAATACAACTCAAATTGAGTGTCACGCATAAACCAAAGGTTTTATGCACACATTTGAACATGCATTTTGTTCAGGTTGACCTCCTGATGACTAAATGAGCATTAATTTGACCACACAACTCATTCCTATAAAGATAAATTCAAAGTCAGAAAACGTGCTCAGCTCAGCATTAATTTGACCATACAACTCATTCCTATGAAGATACATTCAAACTCAGAAAATGTGCTCAGCTCGGCCTGAAAATACATTTTAAGCAATAAAACTCAAATTGAGTGTCACGCCAAAACCAAAGGACTTATGCATACAGTCAACATGTATTTAGTTCAGGTTGAACTCCTGAAGCCTAAATGAGCATTAATTTGACCGCAAAACTCATTCCTATGAAGATACATTCAAAGTCAAAAAATGTGCTCAGCTCAGTCTGAAAATGCATTTAAAGCAATAAAACTCAAATTGAGTGTCACGCCAAAACCAAAGGACTTATGCACACACTCAACATGTATTTAGTTCAGGTTGACCTCCTGAAGCCTAAATGAGCATTAATTTGACCGCACAACTGGATGACCCCCTAAAGCCTAAATGAGCATTAATTTGACCACAGAACTCATTCCTATGAAGATACATTCAAACTCTGAAAACGTGCTCAGCTCGGCCTGAAATTGCATTTAAAGCAATAAAAACTCAAATTGAGTGTCACGCCTAAACCAAAGGACTTGTGCACACATTTCAACATGTATTTAGTTCAGGTTGACCTCCTGGAGCCTAAATGAGCATTAATTTGACCACACAACTCATTCCTATGAAGATACATTCAAACTCAGAAAATGTGCTCAGCTCGGCCTGAAAATGCATTTAAAATAAATAAAACTCAAATTGAGTGTCACGCATAAACCAAAGGTTTTATGCACACATTTGAACATGCATTTTGTTCAGGTTGACTTCCTGATGACTAAATGAGCATTAATTTGACCACACAACTCATTCCTATAAAGATACATTCAAAGTCAGAAAACGTGCTCAGCTCAGCATTAATTTGACCACACAACTCATTCCTATGAAGATACATTCAAACTCAGAAAATGTGCTCAGCTCGGCCTGAAAATACATTTAAAGCAATAAACCTCAAATTGAGTGTCACACCTAAACCAAAGGACTTATGCACACACTCAACATGTATTTAGTTCAGGTTGACCTCCTGAAGCCTAAATGAGCATTAATTTGACCACAGAACTCATTCCTATGAAGATACATTCAAACTCAGAAAATGTGCTCAGCTCGGCCTGAAATTGCATTTAAAGCAATAAAAACTCAAATTGAGTGTCACGCCTAAACCAAAGGACTTACGCACACATTTCAACATGTATTCAGTTCAGGGTGACCTCCAGAAGCCTAAATGAGCATTAATTTGACCACACAACTCATTCCTATGAAGATACATTCAAACTCAAAAAATGTGCTCAGCTCGGCCTGAAAATGCATTTAAAATAAATAAAACTCAAATTGAGTGTCACGCGTAAACCAAAGGTTTTATGCACACATTTCAACACGTATTTAGTTCAGGTTGACCTCCTGAAGCCTAAATGACAATTACTTTGACCTCACAACTTATTCCTATGAAGATACATTCAAAGTAAAAAAAAAACGTGCTCAGCTCGGCATGAAAATGCATTTAAAGCAATAAAAATTCAAATTGAGTGTCACGACTAAACCAAAGGACTTATGCACACACTTCAACATGTATTTAGTTCAGGTTGACCTCCTGAAGCCTAAATGAGCATTAATTTGACCGCACAACTCATTCCTATGAAGATACATTCAAAGTCAAAAAATGTGCTCAGCTCGGCCTGAAAATACATTTTAAGCAATAAAACTCAAATTGAGTGTCACGCCTAAATCAAAGGACTTATGCACACCTCAACATGTATTTAGTTCAGGTTGACCTCCTGAAGCCTAAATGAGCATTAATTTGACCACAGAACTCATTCCTATGAAGATACATTCAAACTCTGAAAACGTGCTCAGCTCGGCCTGAAATTGCATTTAAAGCAATAAAAATTCAAATTGAGTGTCACGCCTAAACCAAAGGACTTGTGCACACATTTCAACATGTATTTAGTTCAGGTTGACCTCCTGAAGCCTAAATGAGCATTAATTTGACCACACAACTCATTCCTATGAAGATACATTCAAACTCAGAAAATGTGCTCAGCTCGGCCTGAAAATGCATTTAAAACAAATACAACTCAAATTGAATGTCACGCATAAACCAAAGGTTTTATGCACACATTTGAACATGCATTTTGTTCAGGTTGACTTCCTGATGACTAAATGAGCATTAATTTGACCACACAACTCATTCCTATAAAGATACATTCAAAGTCAGAAAACGTGCTCAGCTCAGCATTAATTTGACCACACAACTCATTCCTATGAAGATACATTCAAACTCAGAAAATGTGCTCAGCTCGGCCTGAAAATACATTTAAAGCAATAAACCTCAAATTGAGTGTCACACCTAAACCAAAGGACTTATGCACACACTCAACATGTATTTAGTTCAGGTTGACCTCCAGAAGCCTAAATGAGCATTAATTTGACCACACAACTCATTCCTATGAAGATACATTCAAACTCAGAAAATGTGCTCAGCTCGGCCTGAAAATACATTTTAAGCAATAAAACTCAAATTGAGTGTCACGCCAAAACCAAAGGACTTATGCACACCTCAACATGTATTTAGTTCAGGTTGACCTCCTGAAGCCTAAATGAGCATTAATTTGACCACAGAACTCATTCCTATGAAGATACATTCAAACTCTGAAAACGTGCTCAGCTCGGTCTGAAATTGCATTTAAAGCAATAAAAACTCAAATTGAGTGTCACGCCTAAACCAAAGGACTTGTGCACACATTTCAACATGTATTTAGTTCAGGTTGACCTCCTGAAGCCTAAATGAGCATTAATTTGACCACACAACTCATTCCTATGAAGATACATTCAAACTCAGAAAATGTGCTCAGCTCGGCCTGAAAATGCATTTAAAACAAATACAACTCAAATTGAATGTCACGCATAAACCAAAGGTTTTATGCACACATTTGAACATGCATTTTGTTCAGGTTGACTTCCTGATGACTAAATGAGCATTAATTTGACCACACAACTCATTCCTATAAAGATACATTCAAAGTCAGAAAACGTGCTCAGCTCAGCATTAATTTGACCACACAACTCATTCCTATGAAGATACATTCAAACTCAGAAAATGTGCTCAGCTCGGCCTGAAAATACATTTAAAGCAATAAACCTCAAATTGAGTGTCACACCTAAACCAAAGGACTTATGCACACACTCAACATGTATTTAGTTCAGGTTGACCTCCTGAAACCTAAATGAGGATTAATTTGACCACAGAACTCATTCCTATGAAGATACATTCAAACTCTGAAAACGTGCTCAGCTCGGCCTGAAATTGCATTTAAAGCAATAAAAACTCAAATTGAGTGTCACGCCTAAACCAAAGGACTTACGCACACATTTCAACATGTATTTAGTTCAGGTTGACCTCCAGAAGCCTAAATGAGCATTAATTTGACCACACAACTCATTCCTATGAAGATACATTCAAACTCAGAAAATGTGCTCAGCTCGGCCTGAAAATGCATTTAAAATAAATAAAACTCAAATTGAGTGTCACGCGTAAACCAAAGGTTTTATGCACACATTTCAACACGCATTTAGTTCAGGTTGACCTCCTGAAGCCTAAATGACAATTAATTTGACTACACAACTCATTCCTATGAAGATACATTCAAAATCAAAAAACGTGCTCAGCTCGGCCTGAAAATGCATTTAAAACAAATACAACTCAAATTGAGTGTCACGCATAAACCAAAGGTTTTATGCACACATTTGAACATGCATTTTGTTCAGGTTGACTTCCTGATAACTAAATGAGCGTTAATTTGACCACACAACTCATTCCTATAAAGATACATTCAAAGTCAGAAAACGTGCTCAGCTCAGCATTAATTGGACCACACAACTCATTCCTATGAAGATACATTCAAACTCAGAAAATGTGCTCAGCTCGGCCTGAAAATACATTTAAAGCAATAAACCTCAAATTGAGTGTCACACCTAAACCAAAGCACTTATGCACACACTCAACATGTATTTAGTTCAGGTTGACCTCCTGAAGCCTAAATGAGCATTAATTTGACCGCACAACTCATTCCTATGAAGATACATTCAAAGTCAAAAAATGTGCTCAGCTCGGTCTGAAAATGCATTTAAAGCAATAAAAACTCAAATTGAGTGTCACGCCTAAACCAAAGGACTTACGCACACATTTCAACATGTATTTAAGTTCAGGTTGACCTCCAGAAGCCTAAATGAGCATTAATTTGACCACACAACTCATTCCTATGAATATACATTCAAAGTCAGAAAATGTGCTCAGCTCGGCCTGAAAATGCATTTAAAATAAATAAAACTCAAATTGAGTGTCACGCGTAAACCAAAGGTTTTATGCACACATTTCAACACGTATTTAGTTCAGGTTGACCTCCTGAAGCCTAAATGACAATTAATTTGACTACACAACTCATTCCTATGAAGATGCATTCAAACTCTGAAAAGGTGCTCAGCTCGGCCTGAAAATGCATTTAAAGCAATAAAAACTCAAATTGAGTGTCACGCCTAAACCAAAACATTATGTCAACATTTCAACATGTATTTAGTTCAGGCTGACCTCCTGAAGTCTAAATGATCACTAATTTGACGTCACAACTTATTCCTATGAAGATACATTCAAACTCAGAAAATGTGCTCAGCTCGGCGTGAAAATACATTTTAAGCAATAAAAATTCAAATTGAGTGTCACGCCTAAACCAAAGGACTTATGCACACATTTCAACATGTATTTAGTTCAGGTTGACCTCCTGAAGCCTAAATTACCATTAATTTGATCACACAACTCATTCCCTTGATGATACATTCACAGTGGGAAAACGTGCTCAGCTCGGCCTGAAAATGCATTTAAAACAAATACAACTCAAATTGAGTGTCACGCATAAACCAAAGGTTTTATGCACACATTTGAACATTCATTTTGTTCAGGTTGACCTCCTGATGACTAAATGAGCATTAATTTGACCAGACAACTCATTCCTATAAAGATACATTCAAAGTCAGAAAACGTGCTCAGCTCAGCATTAATTTGACCACACAACTCATTCCTATGAAGATACATTCAAACTCAGAAAATGTGCTCAGCTCGGCGTGAAAATACATTTTAAGCAATAAAACTCAAATTGAGTGCCACACCTAAACCAAAGGACTTATGCACACACTCAACATGTCTTTAGTTCAGGTTGACCTCCTGAAGCCTAAATGAACATTAGTTTGACCGCATAACTCATTCCTATGAAGATACATTCAAAGTCAAAAAATGTGCTCAGCTCGGTCTGAAAATGCATTTAAAGCAATAAAAACTCAAATTGAGTGTCACGCCTAAACCAAAGGACTTATGCACACATTTCAACATGTATTTAGTTCAGGTTGACCTCCTGAAGCCTAAATGAGCATTAATTTGACCTCACAACTCATTCCTATGAAGATACATTCAAAATCAAAAAACGTGTTAAGCTCGGCCTGAAAATGCATGTAAAGCAATAAAAATTCTAATTGAGTTTAACGCCTAAACCAAATGACTTATGCATAACTTCAACATGTATTTAGTTCAGGTTGACCTCCTGAAGCCTAAAAGAGCATTAATTTGACCACACAACTCATTCCTATGAATATACATTCAAAGTCAGAAAATGTGCTCAGCTCGGCCTGAAAATGCATTTAAAATAAATAAAACTCAAATTGAGTGTCACGCCTAAACCAAAGGTTTTATGCACACATTTCAACACGTATTTAGTTCAGGTTGACCTCCTGAAGCCTAAATGACAATTAATTTGACCACACAACTTTCCTATGAAGATGCATTCAAACTCAGAAAATGTGCTCAACTCGGTCTGAAAATGCATTTAAAGCAATAAAAATTCTAATTGAGTTTAACGCCTAAACCAAATGACTTATGCACACACTCAACATGTATTTAGTTCAGGTTGACCTCCTGAAGCCTAAATAAACATTAGTTTGACCGCACAACTCATTCCTATGAAGATACATTCAAACTCAGAAAATGGGCTCAGCTCGGCCTGAAAATGCATTTAAAATAAATAAAACTCAAATTGAGTGTCACGCGTAAACCAAAGGTTTTATGCACACATTTCAACACGTATTTAGTTCAGGTTGACCTCCTGAAGCCTAAATGACAATTAATTTGAGCACACAACTCATTCCTATGAAGATGCATTCAAACTCAGAAAATGTGCTCAACTCGGTCTGAAAATGCATTTTAAGCAATAAAAACTCAAATTGAGTGTCACGCCTAAAGCAAAGGACTTATGCGCACACTTCAACACGTATTTTGTTCAGGATGATCCCCTGAAGCCTAAATGAGCATTAATTTAACCACACAACTCATTCCTATAAGATACATTCAAACTCAGAAAACGTGCTCAGCTCGGCCTGAAAATGCATTTAAAACAAATACAACTCAAATTGAGTGTCACGCATAAACCAAAGGTTTTATGCACACATTTGAACATGCATTTTGTTCAGGTTGACCTCCTGATGACTAAATGAGCATTAATTTGACCACACAACTCATTCCTATAAAGATACATTCAAAGTCAGAAAACGTGCTCAGCTCAGCATTAATTTGACCATACAACTCATTCCTATGAAGATACATTCAAACTCAGAAAATGTGCTCAGCTCGGCCTGAAAATACATTTTAAGCAATAAAACTCAAATTGAGTGTCACGCCAAAACCAAAGGACTTATGCATACAGTCAACATGTATTTAGTTCAGGTTGACCTCCTGAAGCCTAAATGAGCATTAATTTGACCGCAAAACTCATTCCTATGAAGATACATTCAAAGTCAAAAAATGTGCTCAGCTCGGTCTGAAAATGCATTTAAAGCAATAAAAACTCAAATTGAGTGTCACGCCTAAAGCAAAGGACTTATGCACACACTTCAACATGTATTTTGTTCAGGTTGACCTCCTGAAGCCTAAATGACAATTAATTTGATCACACAACTCATTTTTATGAAGATACATTCAAAGTCATAAAACGTGCTCAGCTCGGCCTGAAAATGCATTTAAAGCAATAAAAACTCAAATTGAGTGTCACGCCTAAACCAATGGACTTGTGCACAAATTTCAACATGTATTTAGTTCAGGTTGACCTCCTGAAACCTAAATGAGCATTAATTTGACCACACAACTCATTCCTCTGAAGATACATTCAAACTCAGAAAATGGGCTCAGCTCGGCCTGAAAATGCATTTAAAATAAATAAAACTCAAATTGAGTGTCACGCGTAAACCAAAGGTTTTATGCACACATTTCAACACGCATTTAGTTCAGGTTGACCTCCTGAAGCCTAAATGACAATTAATTTGACTACACAACTCATTCCTATGAAGATACATTCAAAATCAAAAAACGGGCTCAGCTCGGCCTAAAAATGCATTTAAAACAAATACAACTCAAATTGAGTGTCACACATAAACCAAAGGTTTTATGCACACATTTGAACATGCATTTTGTTCAGGTTGACCTCCCGATGACTAAATGAGCATTAATTTGACCACACAACTCATTCCTATAAAGATATACTCAAAGTCAGAAAACGTGCTCAGCTCAGCATTAATTTGACCACACAACTCATTCCTATGAAGATACATTCAAACTCAGAAAATGTGCTCAGCTCGGTCTGAAAATACATTTAAAGCAATAAACCTCAAATTGAGTGTCACACCTAAACCAAAGGACTTATGCACACACTCAACATGTATTTAGTTCAGGTTGACCTCCTGAAGCCTAAATGAGCATTAATTTGACTGCACAACTCATTCCTATGAAGATACATTCAAAGTCAAAAAATGTGCTTAGCTCGGTCTGAAAATGCATTTAAAGCAATAAAAACTCAAATTGAGTGTCACGCCTAAACCAAAGGACTTACGCACACATTTCAACATGTATTTAGTTCAGGTTGACCTCCTGAAGCCTAAATGACAATTAATTTGATCACACAACTCATTTTTATGAAGATACATTCAAAGTCATAAAACGTGCTCAGCTCGGCCTGAAAATGAATTTTAAGCAATAAAAACTCAAATTGAGTGTCACGCCTAAACCAAAGGACTTGTGCACACATTTCAACATGTATTTAGTTCAGGTTGACCTCCTGAAGCCTAAATGAGCATTAATTTGACCACACAACTCATTCCTATGAAGATACATTCAAACTCACAAAACGTGCTCAATTCGGCCTGAAAGTGCATTTAAAGCAATAAAAACTCAAAATTGAGTGTCACGCCTAAACATAAGGACTTATGCACACACTTCAACAAGTATTTAGTTCAGGATAACCTCCTGAAGCCTAAATGAGCATTAATTTCACCACACAACTCATTCCTATTAAGATACATTCAAACTCAGAAAATGGGCTCAGCTCGGCCTGAAAATGCATTTAAAATAAATAAAACTCAAATTGAGTGTCACGCGTAAACCAAAGGTTTTATGCACACATTTCAACACGTATTTAGTTCAGGTTGACCTCCTGAAGCCTAAATGACAATTAATTTGAGCACACAACTCATTCCTATGAAGATGCATTCAAACTCAGAAAATGTGCTCAACTCGGTCTGAAAATGCATTTTAAGCAATAAAAACTCAAATTGAGTGTCACGCCTAAAGCAAAGGACTTATGCGCACACTTCAACACGTATTTTGTTCAGGATGATCCCCTGAAGCCTAAATGAGCATTAATTTAACCACACAACTCATTCCTATAAGATACATTCAAACTCAGAAAACGTGCTCAGCTCGGCCTGAAAATGCATTTAAAACAAATACAACTCAAATTGAGTGTCACGCATAAACCAAAGGTTTTTGCACACATTTGAACATGCATTTTGTTCAGGTTGACCTCCTGATGACTAAATGAGCATTAATTTGACCACACAACTCATTCCTATAAAGATACATTCAAAGTCAGAAAACGTGCTCAGCTCAGCATTAATTTGACCATACAACTCATTCCTATGAAGATACATTCAAACTCAGAAAATGTGCTCAGCTCGGCCTGAAAATACATTTTAAGCAATAAAACTCAAATTGAGTGTCACGCCAAAACCAAAGGACTTATGCATACAGTCAACATGTATTTAGTTCAGGTTGACCTCCTGAAGCCTAAATGAGCATTAATTTGACCGCAAAACTCATTCCTATGAAGATACATTCAAAGTCAAAAAATGTGCTCAGCTCGGTCTGAAAATGCATTTAAAGCAATAAAAACTCAAATTGAGTGTCACGCCTAAAGCAAAGGACTTATGCACACACTTCAACATGTATTTTGTTCAGGTTGACCTCCTGAAGCCTAAATGACAATTAATTTGATCACACAACTCATTTTTATGAAGATACATTCAAAGTCATAAAACGTGCTCAGCTCGGCCTGAAAATGCATTTAAAGCAATAAAAACTCAAATTGAGTGTCACGCCTAAACCAATGGACTTGTGCACAAATTTCAACATGTATTTAGTTCAGGTTGACCTCCTGAAACCTAAATGAGCATTAATTTGACCACACAACTCATTCCTCTGAAGATACATTCAAACTCAGAAAATGGGCTCAGCTCGGCCTGAAAATGCATTTAAAATAAATAAATCTCAAATTGAGTGTCACGCGTAAACCAAAGGTTTTATGCACACATTTCAACACGCATTTAGTTCAGGTTGACCTCCTGAAGCCTAAATGACAATTAATTTGACTACACAACTCATTCCTATGAAGATACATTCAAAATCAAAAAACGGGCTCAGCTCGGCCTAAAAATGCATTTAAAACAAATACAACTCAAATTGAGTGTCACACATAAACCAAAGGTTTTATGCACACATTTGAACATGCATTTTGTTCAGGTTGACCTCCCGATGACTAAATGAGCATTAATTTGACCACACAACTCATTCCTATAAAGATATACTCAAAGTCAGAAAACGTGCTCAGCTCAGCATTAATTTGACCACACAACTCATTCCTATGAAGATACATTCAAACTCAGAAAATGTGCTCAGCTCGGTCTGAAAATACATTTAAAGCAATAAACCTCAAATTGAGTGTCACACCTAAACCAAAGGACTTATGCACACACTCAACATGTATTTAGTTCAGGTTGACCTCCTGAAGCCTAAATGAGCATTAATTTGACTGCACAACTCATTCCTATGAAGATACATTCAAAGTCAAAAAATGTGCTTAGCTCGGTCTGAAAATGCATTTAAAGCAATAAAAACTCAAATTGAGTGTCACGCCTAAACCAAAGGACTTACGCACACATTTCAACATGTATTTAGTTCAGGTTGACCTCCTGAAGCCTAAATGACAATTAATTTGATCACACAACTCATTTTTATGAAGATACATTCAAAGTCATAAAACGTGCTCAGCTCGGCCTGAAAATGAATTTTTAGCAATAAAAACTCAAATTGAGTGTCACGCCTAAACCAAAGGACTTGTGCACACATTTCAACATGTATTTAGTTCAGGAAAACCTCCTGAAGCCTAAATGAGCATTAATTTTACCACACAACTCATTCCTATGAAGATACATTCAAACTCAGAAAATGTGCTCAGCTCGGCCTGAAAATGCATTTAAAATAAATAAAACTCAAATTGAGTGTCACGCATAAACCAAAGGTTTTATGCACACATTTGAACGTGCATTTTGTTCAGGTTGACCTCCTGATGACTAAATGAGCCTTAATTTGACCACACAACTCATTCCTATAAAGATACATTCAAAGTCAGAAAACATGCTCAGCTGAGCATTAATTTGACCACACAACTCATTCCTATGAAGATACATTCAAACTCAGAAAATGTGCTCAGCTCGGCCTGAAAATACATTTTAAGCAATAAAACTCAAATTGAGTGTCACGCCTAAACCAAAGGACTTATGCACACATTTCAACATGTATTTAGTTCAGGTTGACCTCCTGAAGCCCAAATGACAATTAATTTGATCACACAACTCATTTTTATGAAGATACATTCAAACTCAGAAAACGTGCTCGACTCAGCCTGAAAATGCATTTAAAGCAATAAAAACTCAAATTGAGTGTCATGCCTAAACCAATGACTTATGCACACATTTCAACATGTATTTAGTTCAGGTTGACCTCCTGAAGCCTAAATGAGCATTAATTTGACCACACAACTCATTCCTATGAAGATACATTCAAACTCAAAAAATGTGCTCAGCTCGGCCTAAAAATGCATTTAAAATAAATAAAACTCAAATTGAGTGTCACGCGTAAACCAAAGGTTTTATGCACACATTTCAACACGTATTTAGTTCAGTTTGACCTCCTGAAGCCTAAATGACAATTACTTTGACCTCACAACTTATTCCTATGAAGATACATTCAAAGTCAAAAAAACGTGCTCAGCTCGGCCTGAAAATGCATTTAAAGCAATAAAAATTCAAATTGAGTGTCACGCCTAAACCAAAGGACTTATGCACACACTTCAACATGTATTCTGTTCAGGTTGACGTCCTGAAGCCTAAATGAGCATTAATTTGACTACACAACTCATTCCTATGAAGATACATTCAAAGTCAGAAACGCGCTCAACTCGGCCTGAAAATGCATTTAAAGCAATAAAAACTCAAATTGAGTGTCACGCCTAAAGCAAAGGACTTATGCACACACTTCAACATGTATTTTGTTCAGGTTGACCTCCTGAAGCCTAAATGACAATTAATTTGATCACACAACTCATTTTTATGAAGATACATTCAAAGTGATAAAACGTGCTCAGCTCGGCCTGAAAATGCATTTAAAGCTATAAAAACTCAAATTGAGTGTCACGCCTAAACCAAAGGACTTGTGCACACATTTCAACATGTATTTAGTTCAGGTTGACCTCCTGAAGCCTAAATGACAATTAATTTGACCACACAACTCATTCCTATGAAGATGCATTCAAACTCAGAAAATGTGCTCAACTCGGTCTGAAAATGCATTTTAAGCAATAAAAACTCAAATTGAGTGTCACGCCTAAAGCAAAGGACTTATGCGCACACTTCAACATGTATTTTGTTCAGGATGATCCCCTGAAGCCTAAATGAGCATTAATTTAACCACACAACTCATTCCTATAAGATACATTCAAACTCAGAAAACGTGCTCAGCTCGGCCTGAAAATGCATTTAAAACAAATACAACTCAAATTGAGTGTCACGCATAAACCAAAGGTTTTATGCACACATTTGAACATGCATTTTGTTCAGGTTGACCTCCTGATGACTAAATGAGCCTTAATTTGACCACACAACTCATTCCTATAAAGATACATTCAAAGTCAGAAAACATGCTCAGCTGAGCATTAATTTGACCACACAACTCATTCCTATGAAGATACATTCAAACTCAGAAAATGTGCTCAGCTCGGCCTGAAAATACATTTTAAGCAATAAAACTCAAATTGAGTGTCACGCCTAAACCAAAGGACTTATGCACACATTTCAAGATGTATTTAGTTCAGGTTGACCTCCTGAAGCCCAAATGACAATTAATTTGATCACACAACTCATTTTTATGAAGATACATTCAAACTCAGAAAACGTGCTCGACTCAGCCTGAAAATGCATTTAAAGCAATAAAAACTCAAATTGAATGTCATGCCTAAACCAATGACTTATGCACACATTTCAACATGTATTTAGTTCAGGTTGACCTCCTGAAGCCTAAATGAGCATTAATTTGACCACACAACTCATTCCTATGAAGATACATTCAAACTCAAAAAATGTGCTCAGCTCGGCCTGAAAATGCATTTAAAATAAATAAAACTCAAATTGAGTGTCACGCGTAAACCAAAGGTTTTATGCACACATTTCAACACGTATTTAGTTCAGTTTGACCTCCTGAAGCCTAAATGACAATTACTTTGACCTCACAACTTATTCCTATGAAGATACATTCAAAGTCAAAAAAACGTGCTCAGCTCGGCCTGAAAATGCATTTAAAGCAATAAAAATTCAAATTGAGTGTCACGCCTAAACCAAAGGACTTATGCACACACTTCAACATGTATTCTGTTCAGGTTGACGTCCTGAAGCCTAAATGAGCATTAATTTGACTACACAACTCATTCCTATGAAGATACATTCAAAGTCAGAAACGCGCTCAACTCGGCCTGAAAATGCATTTAAAGCAATAAAAACTCAAATTGAGTGTCACGCCTAAAGCAAAGGACTTATGCACACACTTCAACATGTATTTTGTTCAGGTTGACCTCCTGAAGCCTAAATGAGCATTAATTTGACTACACAACTCATTCCTATGAAGATACATTCAAAGTCAGAAACGCGCTCAACTCGGCCTGAAAATGCATTTAAAGCAATAAAAACTCAAATTGAGTGTCACGCCTAAAGCAAAGGACTTATGCACACACTTCAACATGTATTTTGTTCAGGTTGACCTCCTGAAGCCTAAATGACAATTAATTTGATCACACAACTCATTTTTATGAAGATACATTCAAAGTGATAAAACGTGCTCAGCTCGGCCTGAAAATGCATTTAAAGCTATAAAAACTCAAATTGAGTGTCACGCCTAAACCAAAGGACTTGTGCACACATTTCAACATGTATTTAGTTCAGGTTGACCTCCTGAAGCCTAAATGACAATTAATTTGACCACACAACTCATTCCTATGAAGATGCATTCAAACTCAGAAAACGTGCTCAGCTCGGCCTGAAAATGCATTTAAAGCAATAAAAATTCAAATTGAGTGTCACGCCTAAACCAAAGGACTTATGCACACACTTCAACATGTATTCTGTTCAGGTTGACGTCCTGAAGCCTAAATGAGCATTAATTTGACTACACAACTCATTCCTATGAAGATACATTCAAAGTCAGAAACGCGCTCAACTCGGCCTGAAAATGCATTTAAAGCAATAAAAACTCAAATTGAGTGTCACGCCTAAAGCAAAGGACTTATGCACACACTTCAACATGTATTTTGTTCAGGTTGACCTCCTGAAGCCTAAATGACAATTAATTTGATCACACAACTCATTTTTATGAAGATACATTCAAAGTGATAAAACGTGCTCAGCTCGGCCTGAAAATGCATTTAAAGCTATAAAAACTCAAATTGAGTGTCACGCCTAAACCAAAGGACTTGTGCACACATTTCAACATGTATTTAGTTCAGGTTGACCTCCTGAAGCCTAAATGACAATTAATTTGACCACACAACTCATTCCTATGAAGATGCATTCAAACTCAGAAAATGTGCTCAACTCGGTCTGAAAATGCATTTTAAGCAATAAAAACTCAAATTGAGTGTCACGCCTAAAGCAAAGGACTTATGCGCACACTTCAACATGTATTTTGTTCAGGATGATCCCCTGAAGCCTAAATGAGCATTAATTTAACCACACAACTCATTCCTATAAGATACATTCAAACTCAGAAAACGTGCTCAGCTCGGCCTGAAAATGCATTTAAAACAAATACAACTCAAATTGAGTGTCACGCATAAACCAAAGGTTTTATGCACACATTTGAACATGCATTTTGTTCAGGTTGACCTCCTGATGACTAAATGAGCCTTAATTTGACCACACAACTCATTCCTATAAAGATACATTCAAAGTCAGAAAACATGCTCAGCTGAGCATTAATTTGACCACACAACTCATTCCTATGAAGATACATTCAAACTCAGAAAATGTGCTCAGCTCGGCCTGAAAATACATTTTAAGCAATAAAACTCAAATTGAGTGTCACGCATAAACCAAAGGACTTATGCACACATTTCAACATGTATTTAGTTCAGGTTGACCTCCTGAAGCCCAAATGACAATTAATTTGATCACACAACTCATTTTTATGAAGATACATTCAAACTCAGAAAACGTGCTCGACTCAGCCTGAAAATGCATTTAAAGCAATAAAAACTCAAATTGAGTGTCATGCCTAAACCAATGACTTATGCACACATTTCAACATGTATTTAGTTCAGGTTGACCTCCTGAAGCCTAAATGAGCATTAATTTGACCACACAACTCATTCCTATGAAGATACATTCAAACTCAAAAAATGTGCTCAGCTCGGCCTGAAAATGCATTTAAAATAAATAAAACTCAAATTGAGTGTCACGCGTAAACCAAAGGTTTTATGCACACATTTCTACACGTATTTAGTTCAGTTTGACCTCCTGAAGCCTAAATGACAATTACTTTGACCTCACAACTTATTCCTATGAAGATACATTCAAAGTCAAAAAAACGTGCTCAGCTCGGCCTGAAAATGCATTTAAAGCAATAAAAATTCAAATTGAGTGTCACGCCTAAACCAAAGGACTTATGCACACACTTCAACATGTATTCTGTTCAGGTTGACGTCCTGAAGCCTAAATGAGCATTAATTTGACTACACAACTCATTCCTATGAAGATACATTCAAAGTCAGAAACGCGCTCAACTCGGCCTGAAAATGCATTTAAAGCAATAAAAACTCAAATTGAGTGTCACGCCTAAAGCAAAGGACTTATGCACACACTTCAACATGTATTTTGTTCAGGTTGACCTCCTGAAGCCTAAATGACAATTAATTTGATCACACAACTCATTTTTATGAAGATACATTCAAAGTGATAAAACGTGCTCAGCTCGGCCTGAAAATGCATTTAAAGCTATAAAAACTCAAATTGAGTGTCACGCCTAAACCAAAGGACTTGTGCACACATTTCAACATGTATTTAGTTCAGGTTGACCTCCTGAAGCCTAAATGACAATTAATTTGACCACACAACTCATTCCTATGAAGATGCATTCAAACTCAGAAAATGTGCTCAACTCGGTCTGAAAATGCATTTTAAGCAATAAAAACTCAAATTGAGTGTCACGCCTAAAGCAAAGGACTTATGCGCACACTTCAACATGTATTTTGTTCAGGATGATCCCCTGAAGCCTAAATGAGCATTAATTTAACCACACAACTCATTCCTATAAGATACATTCAAACTCAGAAAACGTGCTCAGCTCGGCCTGAAAATGCATTTAAAACAAATACAACTCAAATTGAGTGTCACACATAAACCAAAGGTTTTATGCACACATTTGAACATTCATTTTGTTCAGGTTGACCTCCTGATGACTAAATGAGCATTAATTTGACCAGACAACTCATTCCTATAAAGATACATTCAAAGTCAGAAAACGTGCTCAGCTCAGCATTAATTTGACCACACAACTCATTCCTATGAAGATACATTCAAACTCAGAAAATGTGCTCAGCTCGGCGTGAAAATACATTTTAAGCAATAAAACTCAAATTGAGTGCCACACCTAAACCAAAGGACTTATGCACACACTCAACATGTCTTTAGTTCAGGTTGACCTCCTGAAGCCTAAATGAACATTAGTTTGACCGCACAACTCATTCCTATGAAGATACATTCAAAGTCAAAAAATGTGCTCAGCTCGGTCTGAAAATGCATTTAAAGCAATAAAAACTCAAATTGAGTGTCACGCCTAAACCAAAGGACTTATGCACACATTTCAACATGTATTTAGTTCAGGTTGACCTCCTGAAGCCTAAATGAGCATTAATTTGACCACACAACTCATTCCTATGAAGATACATTCAAAATCAAAAAACGTGTTAAGCTCGGCCTGAAAATGCATTTAAAATAAATAAAACTCAAATTGAGTGTCACGCCTAAACCAAAGGTTTTATGCACACATTTCAACACGTATTTAGTTCAGGTTGACCTCCTGAAGCCTAAATGACAATTAATTTGACCACACAACTTTCCTATGAAGATGCATTCAAACTCAGAAAATGTGCTCAACTCGGTCTGAAAATGCATGTAAAGCAATAAAAATTCTAATTGAGTTTAACGCCTAAACCAAATGACTTATGCACACACTCAACATGTATTTAGTTCAGGTTGACCTCCTGAAGCCTAAATAAACATTAGTTTGACCGCACAACTCATTCCTATGAAGATACATTCAAACTCAGAAAATGGGCTCAGCTCGGCCTGAAAATGCATTTAAAATAAATAAAACTCAAATTGAGTGTCACGCGTAAACCAAAGGTTTTATGCACACATTTCAACACGTATTTAGTTCAGGTTGACCTCCTGAAGCCTAAATGACAATTAATTTGAGCACACAACTCATTCCTATGAAGATGCATTCAAACTCAGAAAATGTGCTCAACTCGGTCTGAAAATGCATTTTAAGCAATAAAAACTCAAATTGAGTGTCACGCCTAAAGCAAAGGACTTATGCGCACACTTCAACACGTATTTTGTTCAGGATGATCCCCTGAAGCCTAAATGAGCATTAATTTAACCACACAACTCATTCCTATAAGATACATTCAAACTCAGAAAACGTGCTCAGCTCGGCCTGAAAATGCATTTAAAACAAATACAACTCAAATTGAGTGTCACGCATAAACCAAAGGTTTTATGCACACATTTGAACATGCATTTTGTTCAGGTTGACCTCCTGATGACTAAATGAGCATTAATTTGACCACACAACTCATTCCTATAAAGATACATTCAAAGTCAGAAAACGTGCTCAGCTCAGCATTAATTTGACCATACAACTCATTCCTATGAAGATACATTCAAACTCAGAAAATGTGCTCAGCTCGGCCTGAAAATACATTTTAAGCAATAAAACTCAAATTGAGTGTCACGCCAAAACCAAAGGACTTATGCATACAGTCAACATGTATTTAGTTCAGGTTGAACTCCTGAAGCCTAAATGAGCATTAATTTGACCGCAAAACTCATTCCTATGAAGATACATTCAAAGTCAAAAAATGTGCTCAGCTCAGTCTGAAAATGCATTTAAAGCAATAAAACTCAAATTGAGTGTCACGCCAAAACCAAAGGACTTATGCACACACTCAACATGTATTTAGTTCAGGTTGACCTCCTGAAGCCTAAATGAGCATTAATTTGACCGCACAACTGGATGACCCCCTAAAGCCTAAATGAGCATTAATTTGACCACAGAACTCATTCCTATGAAGATACATTCAAACTCTGAAAACGTGCTCAGCTCGGCCTGAAATTGCATTTAAAGCAATAAAAACTCAAATTGAGTGTCACGCCTAAACCAAAGGACTTGTGCACACATTTCAACATGTATTTAGTTCAGGTTGACCTCCTGGAGCCTAAATGAGCATTAATTTGACCACACAACTCATTCCTATGAAGATACATTCAAACTCAGAAAATGTGCTCAGCTCGGCCTGAAAATGCATTTAAAATAAATAAAACTCAAATTGAGTGTCACGCATAAACCAAAGGTTTTATGCACACATTTGAACATGCATTTTGTTCAGGTTGACTTCCTGATGACTACATGAGCATTAATTTGACCACACAACTCATTCCTATAAAGATACATTCAAAGTCAGAAAACGTGCTCAGCTCAGCATTAATTTGACCACACAACTCATTCCTATGAAGATACATTCAAACTCAGAAAATGTGCTCAGCTCGGCCTGAAAATACATTTAAAGCAATAAACCTCAAATTGAGTGTCACACCTAAACCAAAGGACTTATGCACACACTCAACATGTATTTAGTTCAGGTTGACCTCCTGAAGCCTAAATGAGCATTAATTTGACCACAGAACTCATTCCTATGAAGATACATTCAAACTCAGAAAATGTGCTCAGCTCGGCCTGAAATTGCATTTAAAGCAATAAAAACTCAAATTGAGTGTCACGCCTAAACCAAAGGACTTACGCACACATTTCAACATGTATTCAGTTCAGGGTGACCTCCAGAAGCCTAAATGAGCATTAATTTGACCACACAACTCATTCCTATGAAGATACATTCAAACTCAAAAAATGTGCTCAGCTCGGCCTGAAAATGCATTTAAAATAAATAAAACTCAAATTGAGTGTCACGCGTAAACCAAAGGTTTTATGCACACATTTCAACACGTATTTAGTTCAGGTTGACCTCCTGAAGCCTAAATGACAATTACTTTGACCTCACAACTTATTCCTATGAAGATACATTCAAAGTAAAAAAAAAACGTGCTCAGCTCGGCATGAAAATGCATTTAAAGCAATAAAAATTCAAATTGAGTGTCACGACTAAACCAAAGGACTTATGCACACACTTCAACATGTATTTAGTTCAGGTTGACCTCCTGAAGCCTAAATGAGCATTAATTTGACCGCACAACTCATTCCTATGAAGATACATTCAAAGTCAAAAAATGTGCTCAGCTCGGCCTGAAAATACATTTTAAGCAATAAAACTCAAATTGAGTGTCACGCCAAAACCAAAGGACTTATGCACACCTCAACATGTATTTAGTTCAGGTTGACCTCCTGAAGCCTAAATGAGCATTAATTTGACCACAGAACTCATTCCTATGAAGATACATTCAAACTCTGAAAACGTGCTCAGCTCGGCCTGAAATTGCATTTAAAGCAATAAAAATTCAAATTGAGTGTCACGCCTAAACCAAAGGACTTGTGCACACATTTCAACATGTATTTAGTTCAGGTTGACCTCCTGAAGCCTAAATGAGCATTAATTTGACCACACAACTCATTCCTATGAAGATACATTCAAACTCAGAAAATGTGCTCAGCTCGGCCTGAAAATGCATTTAAAACAAATACAACTCAAATTGAATGTCACGCATAAACCAAAGGTTTTATGCACACATTTGAACATGCATTTTGTTCAGGTTGACTTCCTGATGACTAAATGAGCATTAATTTGACCACACAACTCATTCCTATAAAGATACATTCAAAGTCAGAAAACGTGCTCAGCTCAGCATTAATTTGACCACACAACTCATTCCTATGAAGATACATTCAAACTCAGAAAATGTGCTCAGCTCGGCCTGAAAATACATTTAAAGCAATAAACCTCAAATTGAGTGTCACACCTAAACCAAAGGACTTATGCACACACTCAACATGTATTTAGTTCAGGTTGACCTCCAGAAGCCTAAATGAGCATTAATTTGACCACACAACTCATTCCTATGAAGATACATTCAAACTCAGAAAATGTGCTCAGCTCGGCCTGAAAATACATTTTAAGCAATAAAACTCAAATTGAGTGTCACGCCAAAACCAAAGGACTTATGCACACATCAACATGTATTTAGTTCAGGTTGACCTCCTGAAGCCTAAATGAGCATTAATTTGACCACAGAACTCATTCCTATGAAGATACATTCAAACTCTGAAAACGTGCTCAGCTCGGTCTGAAATTGCATTTAAAGCAATAAAAACTCAAATTGAGTGTCACGCCTAAACCAAAGGACTTGTGCACACATTTCAACATGTATTTAGTTCAGGTTGACCTCCTGAAGCCTAAATGAGCATTAATTTGACCACACAACTCATTCCTATGAAGATACATTCAAACTCAGAAAATGTGCTCAGCTCGGCCTGAAAATGCATTTAAAACAAATACAACTCAAATTGAATGTCACGCATAAACCAAAGGTTTTATGCACACATTTGAACATGCATTTTGTTCAGGTTGACTTCCTGATGACTAAATGAGCATTAATTTGACCACACAACTCATTCCTATAAAGATACATTCAAAGTCAGAAAACGTGCTCAGCTCAGCATTAATTTGACCACACAACTCATTCCTATGAAGATACATTCAAACTCAGAAAATGTGCTCAGCTCGGCCTGAAAATACATTTAAAGCAATAAACCTCAAATTGAGTGTCACACCTAAACCAAAGGACTTATGCACACACTCAACATGTATTTAGTTCAGGTTGACCTCCTGAAACCTAAATGAGGATTAATTTGACCACACAACTCATTCCTATGAAGATACATTCAAACTCAGAAAATGTGCTCAGCTCGGCCTGAAAATGCATTTAAAATAAATAAAACTCAAATTGAGTGTCACGCGTAAACCAAAGGTTTTATGCACACATTTCAACACGCATTTAGTTCAGGTTGACCTCCTGAAGCCTAAATGACAATTAATTTGACTACACAACTCATTCCTATGAAGATACATTCAAAATCAAAAAACGTGCTCAGCTCGGCCTGAAAATGCATTTAAAACAAATACAACTCAAATTGAGTGTCACGCATAAACCAAAGGTTTTATGCACACATTTGAACATGCATTTTGTTCAGGTTGACTTCCTGATAACTAAATGAGCGTTAATTTGACCACACAACTCATTCCTATAAAGATACATTCAAAGTCAGAAAACGTGCTCAGCTCAGCATTAATTGGACCACACAACTCATTCCTATGAAGATACATTCAAACTCAGAAAATGTGCTCAGCTCGGCCTGAAAATACATTTAAAGCAATAAACCTCAAATTGAGTGTCACACCTAAACCAAAGGACTTATGCACACACTCAACATGTATTTAGTTCAGGTTGACCTCCTGAAGCCTAAATGAGCATTAATTTGACCGCACAACTCATTCCTATGAAGATACATTCAAAGTCAAAAAATGTGCTCAGCTCGGTCTGAAAATGCATTTAAAGCAATAAAAACTCAAATTGAGTGTCACGCCTAAACCAAAGGACTTACGCACACATTTCAACATGTATTTAAGTTCAGGTTGACCTCCAGAAGCCTAAATGAGCATTAATTTGACCACACAACTCATTCCTATGAATATACATTCAAAGTCAGAAAATGTGCTCAGCTCGGCCTGAAAATGCATTTAAAATAAATAAAACTCAAATTGAGTGTCACGCGTAAACCAAAGGTTTTATGCACACATTTCAACACGTATTTAGTTCAGGTTGACCTCCTGAAGCCTAAATGACAATTAATTTGACTACACAACTCATTCCTATGAAGATGCATTCAAACTCTGAAAAGGTGCTCAGCTCGGCCTGAAAATGCATTTAAAGCAATAAAAACTCAAATTGAGTGTCACGCCTAAACCAAAACATTATGTCAACATTTCAACATGTATTTAGTTCAGGCTGACCTCCTGAAGTCTAAATGATCACTAATTTGACGTCACAACTTATTCCTATGAAGATACATTCAAACTCAGAAAATGTGCTCAGCTCGGCGTGAAAATACATTTTAAGCAATAAAAATTCAAATTGAGTGTCACGCCTAAACCAAAGGACTTATGCACACATTTCAACATGTATTTAGTTCAGGTTGACCTCCTGAAGCCTAAATTACCATTAATTTGATCACACAACTCATTCCCTTGATGATACATTCACAGTGGGAAAACGTGCTCAGCTCGGCCTGAAAATGCATTTAAAACAAATACAACTCAAATTGAGTGTCACGCATAAACCAAAGGTTTTATGCACACATTTGAACATTCATTTTGTTCAGGTTGACCTCCTGATGACTAAATGAGCATTAATTTGACCAGACAACTCATTCCTATAAAGATACATTCAAAGTCAGAAAACGTGCTCAGCTCAGCATTAATTTGACCACACAACTCATTCCTATGAAGATACATTCAAACTCAGAAAATGTGCTCAGCTCGGCGTGAAAATACATTTTAAGCAATAAAACTCAAATTGAGTGCCACACCTAAACCAAAGGACTTATGCACACACTCAACATGTCTTTAGTTCAGGTTGACCTCCTGAAGCCTAAATGAACATTAGTTTGACCGCATAACTCATTCCTATGAAGATACATTCAAAGTCAAAAAATGTGCTCAGCTCGGTCTGAAAATGCATTTAAAGCAATAAAAACTCAAATTGAGTGTCACGCCTAAACCAAAGGACTTATGCACACATTTCAACATGTATTTAGTTCAGGTTGACCTCCTGAAGCCTAAATGAGCATTAATTTGACCACACAACTCATTCCTATGAAGATACATTCAAAATCAAAAAACGTGTTAAGCTCGGCCTGAAAATGCATGTAAAGCAATAAAAATTCTAATTGAGTTTAACGCCTAAACCAAATGACTTATGCATAACTTCAACATGTATTTAGTTCAGGTTGACCTCCTGAAGCCTAAAAGAGCATTAATTTGACCACACAACTCATTCCTATGAATATACATTCAAAGTCAGAAAATGTGCTCAGCTCGGCCTGAAAATGCATTTAAAATAAATAAAACTCAAATTGAGTGTCACGCCTAAACCAAAGGTTTTATGCACACATTTCAACACGTATTTAGTTCAGGTTGACCTCCTGAAGCCTAAATGACAATTAATTTGACCACACAACTTTCCTATGAAGATGCATTCAAACTCAGAAAATGTGCTCAACTCGGTCTGAAAATGCATTTAAAGCAATAAAAATTCTAATTGAGTTTAACGCCTAAACCAAATGACTTATGCACACACTCAACATGTATTTAGTTCAGGTTGACCTCCTGAAGCCTAAATAAACATTAGTTTGACCGCACAACTCATTCCTATGAAGATACATTCAAACTCAGAAAATGGGCTCAGCTCGGCCTGAAAATGCATTTAAAATAAATAAAACTCAAATTGAGTGTCACGCGTAAACCAAAGGTTTTATGCACACATTTCAACACGTATTTAGTTCAGGTTGACCTCCTGAAGCCTAAATGACAATTAATTTGAGCACACAACTCATTCCTATGAAGATGCATTCAAACTCAGAAAATGTGCTCAACTCGGTCTGAAAATGCATTTTAAGCAATAAAAACTCAAATTGAGTGTCACGCCTAAAGCAAAGGACTTATGCGCACACTTCAACACGTATTTTGTTCAGGATGATCCCCTGAAGCCTAAATGAGCATTAATTTAACCACACAACTCATTCCTATAAGATACATTCAAACTCAGAAAACGTGCTCAGCTCGGCCTGAAAATGCATTTAAAACAAATACAACTCAAATTGAGTGTCACGCATAAACCAAAGGTTTTTGCACACATTTGAACATGCATTTTGTTCAGGTTGACCTCCTGATGACTAAATGAGCATTAATTTGACCACACAACTCATTCCTATAAAGATACATTCAAAGTCAGAAAACGTGCTCAGCTCAGCATTAATTTGACCATACAACTCATTCCTATGAAGATACATTCAAACTCAGAAAATGTGCTCAGCTCGGCCTGAAAATACATTTTAAGCAATAAAACTCAAATTGAGTGTCACGCCAAAACCAAAGGACTTATGCATACAGTCAACATGTATTTAGTTCAGGTTGACCTCCTGAAGCCTAAATGAGCATTAATTTGACCGCAAAACTCATTCCTATGAAGATACATTCAAAGTCAAAAAATGTGCTCAGCTCGGTCTGAAAATGCATTTAAAGCAATAAAAACTCAAATTGAGTGTCACGCCTAAAGCAAAGGACTTATGCACACACTTCAACATGTATTTTGTTCAGGTTGACCTCCTGAAGCCTAAATGACAATTAATTTGATCACACAACTCATTTTTATGAAGATACATTCAAAGTCATAAAACGTGCTCAGCTCGGCCTGAAAATGCATTTAAAGCAATAAAAACTCAAATTGAGTGTCACGCCTAAACCAATGGACTTGTGCACAAATTTCAACATGTATTTAGTTCAGGTTGACCTCCTGAAACCTAAATGAGCATTAATTTGACCACACAACTCATTCCTCTGAAGATACATTCAAACTCAGAAAATGGGCTCAGCTCGGCCTGAAAATGCATTTAAAATAAATAAATCTCAAATTGAGTGTCACGCGTAAACCAAAGGTTTTATGCACACATTTCAACACGCATTTAGTTCAGGTTGACCTCCTGAAGCCTAAATGACAATTAATTTGACTACACAACTCATTCCTATGAAGATACATTCAAAATCAAAAAACGGGCTCAGCTCGGCCTAAAAATGCATTTAAAACAAATACAACTCAAATTGAGTGTCACACATAAACCAAAGGTTTTATGCACACATTTGAACATGCATTTTGTTCAGGTTGACCTCCCGATGACTAAATGAGCATTAATTTGACCACACAACTCATTCCTATAAAGATATACTCAAAGTCAGAAAACGTGCTCAGCTCAGCATTAATTTGACCACACAACTCATTCCTATGAAGATACATTCAAACTCAGAAAATGTGCTCAGCTCGGTCTGAAAATACATTTAAAGCAATAAACCTCAAATTGAGTGTCACACCTAAACCAAAGGACTTATGCACACACTCAACATGTATTTAGTTCAGGTTGACCTCCTGAAGCCTAAATGAGCATTAATTTGACTGCACAACTCATTCCTATGAAGATACATTCAAAGTCAAAAAATGTGCTTAGCTCGGTCTGAAAATGCATTTAAAGCAATAAAAACTCAAATTGAGTGTCACGCCTAAACCAAAGGACTTACGCACACATTTCAACATGTATTTAGTTCAGGTTGACCTCCTGAAGCCTAAATGACAATTAATTTGATCACACAACTCATTTTTATGAAGATACATTCAAAGTCATAAAACGTGCTCAGCTCGGCCTGAAAATGAATTTTTAGCAATAAAAACTCAAATTGAGTGTCACGCCTAAACCAAAGGACTTGTGCACACATTTCAACATGTATTTAGTTCAGGAAAACCTCCTGAAGCCTAAATGAGCATTAATTTTACCACACAACTCATTCCTATGAAGATACATTCAAACTCAGAAAATGTGCTCAGCTCGGCCTGAAAATGCATTTAAAATAAATAAAACTCAAATTGAGTGTCACGCATAAACCAAAGGTTTTATGCACACATTTGAACGTGCATTTTGTTCAGGTTGACCTCCTGATGACTAAATGAGCCTTAATTTGACCACACAACTCATTCCTATAAAGATACATTCAAAGTCAGAAAACATGCTCAGCTGAGCATTAATTTGACCACACAACTCATTCCTATGAAGATACATTCAAACTCAGAAAATGTGCTCAGCTCGGCCTGAAAATACATTTTAAGCAATAAAACTCAAATTGAGTGTCACGCCTAAACCAAAGGACTTATGCACACATTTCAACATGTATTTAGTTCAGGTTGACCTCCTGAAGCCCAAATGACAATTAATTTGATCACACAACTCATTTTTATGAAGATACATTCAAACTCAGAAAACGTGCTCGACTCAGCCTGAAAATGCATTTAAAGCAATAAAAACTCAAATTGAGTGTCATGCCTAAACCAATGACTTATGCACACATTTCAACATGTATTTAGTTCAGGTTGACCTCCTGAAGCCTAAATGAGCATTAATTTGACCACACAACTCATTCCTATGAAGATACATTCAAACTCAAAAAATGTGCTCAGCTCGGCCTGAAAATGCATTTAAAATAAATAAAACTCAAATTGAGTGTCACGCGTAAACCAAAGGTTTTATGCACACATTTCAACACGTATTTAGTTCAGTTTGACCTCCTGAAGCCTAAATGACAATTACTTTGACCTCACAACTTATTCCTATGAAGATACATTCAAAGTCAAAAAAACGTGCTCAGCTCGGCCTGAAAATGCATTTAAAGCAATAAAAATTCAAATTGAGTGTCACGCCTAAACCAAAGGACTTATGCACACACTTCAACATGTATTCTGTTCAGGTTGACGTCCTGAAGCCTAAATGAGCATTAATTTGACTACACAACTCATTCCTATGAAGATACATTCAAAGTCAGAAACGCGCTCAACTCGGCCTGAAAATGCATTTAAAGCAATAAAAACTCAAATTGAGTGTCACGCCTAAAGCAAAGGACTTATGCACACACTTCAACATGTATTTTGTTCAGGTTGACCTCCTGAAGCCTAAATGACAATTAATTTGATCACACAACTCATTTTTATGAAGATACATTCAAAGTGATAAAACGTGCTCAGCTCGGCCTGAAAATGCATTTAAAGCTATAAAAACTCAAATTGAGTGTCACGCCTAAACCAAAGGACTTGTGCACACATTTCAACATGTATTTAGTTCAGGTTGACCTCCTGAAGCCTAAATGACAATTAATTTGACCACACAACTCATTCCTATGAAGATGCATTCAAACTCAGAAAATGTGCTCAACTCGGTCTGAAAATGCATTTTAAGCAATAAAAACTCAAATTGAGTGTCACGCCTAAAGCAAAGGACTTATGCGCACACTTCAACATGTATTTTGTTCAGGATGATCCCCTGAAGCCTAAATGAGCATTAATTTAACCACACAACTCATTCCTATAAGATACATTCAAACTCAGAAAACGTGCTCAGCTCGGCCTGAAAATGCATTTAAAACAAATACAACTCAAATTGAGTGTCACGCATAAACCAAAGGTTTTATGCACACATTTGAACATGCATTTTGTTCAGGTTGACCTCCTGATGACTAAATGAGCCTTAATTTGACCACACAACTCATTCCTATAAAGATACATTCAAAGTCAGAAAACATGCTCAGCTGAGCATTAATTTGACCACACAACTCATTCCTATGAAGATACATTCAAACTCAGAAAATGTGCTCAGCTCGGCCTGAAAATACATTTTAAGCAATAAAACTCAAATTGAGTGTCACGCCTAAACCAAAGGACTTATGCACACATTTCAAGATGTATTTAGTTCAGGTTGACCTCCTGAAGCCCAAATGACAATTAATTTGATCACACAACTCATTTTTATGAAGATACATTCAAACTCAGAAAACGTGCTCGACTCAGCCTGAAAATGCATTTAAAGCAATAAAAACTCAAATTGAATGTCATGCCTAAACCAATGACTTATGCACACATTTCAACATGTATTTAGTTCAGGTTGACCTCCTGAAGCCTAAATGAGCATTAATTTGACCACACAACTCATTCCTATGAAGATACATTCAAACTCAAAAAATGTGCTCAGCTCGGCCTGAAAATGCATTTAAAATAAATAAAACTCAAATTGAGTGTCACGCGTAAACCAAAGGTTTTATGCACACATTTCAACACGTATTTAGTTCAGTTTGACCTCCTGAAGCCTAAATGACAATTACTTTGACCTCACAACTTATTCCTATGAAGATACATTCAAAGTCAAAAAAACGTGCTCAGCTCGGCCTGAAAATGCATTTAAAGCAATAAAAATTCAAATTGAGTGTCACGCCTAAACCAAAGGACTTATGCACACACTTCAACATGTATTCTGTTCAGGTTGACGTCCTGAAGCCTAAATGAGCATTAATTTGACTACACAACTCATTCCTATGAAGATACATTCAAAGTCAGAAACGCGCTCAACTCGGCCTGAAAATGCATTTAAAGCAATAAAAACTCAAATTGAGTGTCACGCCTAAAGCAAAGGACTTATGCACACACTTCAACATGTATTTTGTTCAGGTTGACCTCCTGAAGCCTAAATGACAATTAATTTGATCACACAACTCATTTTTATGAAGATACATTCAAAGTGATAAAACGTGCTCAGCTCGGCCTGAAAATGCATTTAAAGCTATAAAAACTCAAATTGAGTGTCACGCCTAAACCAAAGGACTTGTGCACACATTTCAACATGTATTTAGTTCAGGTTGACCTCCTGAAGCCTAAATGACAATTAATTTGACCACACAACTCATTCCTATGAAGATGCATTCAAACTCAGAAAACGTGCTCAGCTCGGCCTGAAAATGCATTTAAAGCAATAAAAATTCAAATTGAGTGTCACGCCTAAACCAAAGGACTTATGCACACACTTCAACATGTATTCTGTTCAGGTTGACGTCCTGAAGCCTAAATGAGCATTAATTTGACTACACAACTCATTCCTATGAAGATACATTCAAAGTCAGAAACGCGCTCAACTCGGCCTGAAAATGCATTTAAAGCAATAAAAACTCAAATTGAGTGTCACGCCTAAAGCAAAGGACTTATGCACACACTTCAACATGTATTTTGTTCAGGTTGACCTCCTGAAGCCTAAATGACAATTAATTTGATCACACAACTCATTTTTATGAAGATACATTCAAAGTGATAAAACGTGCTCAGCTCGGCCTGAAAATGCATTTAAAGCTATAAAAACTCAAATTGAGTGTCACGCCTAAACCAAAGGACTTGTGCACACATTTCAACATGTATTTAGTTCAGGTTGACCTCCTGAAGCCTAAATGACAATTAATTTGACCACACATCTCATTCCTATGAAGATGCATTCAAACTCAGAAAATGTGCTCAACTCGGTCTGAAAATGCATTTTAAGCAATAAAAACTCAAATTGAGTGTCACGCCTAAAGCAAAGGACTTATGCGCACACTTCAACATGTATTTTGTTCAGGATGATCCCCTGAAGCCTAAATGAGCATTAATTTAACCACACAACTCATTCCTATAAGATACATTCAAACTCAGAAAACGTGCTCAGCTCGGCCTGAAAATGCATTTAAAACAAATACAACTCAAATTGAGTGTCACGCATAAACCAAAGGTTTTATGCACACATTTGAACATGCATTTTGTTCAGGTTGACCTCCTGATGACTAAATGAGCCTTAATTTGACCACACAACTCATTCCTATAAAGATACATTCAAAGTCAGAAAACATGCTCAGCTGAGCATTAATTTGACCACACAACTCATTCCTATGAAGATACATTCAAACTCAGAAAATGTGCTCAGCTCGGCCTGAAAATACATTTTAAGCAATAAAACTCAAATTGAGTGTCACGCCTAAACCAAAGGACTTATGCACACATTTCAACATGTATTTAGTTCAGGTTGACCTCCTGAAGCCCAAATGACAATTAATTTGATCACACAACTCATTTTTATGAAGATACATTCAAACTCAGAAAACGTGCTCGACTCAGCCTGAAAATGCATTTAAAGCAATAAAAACTCAAATTGAGTGTCATGCCTAAACCAATGACTTATGCACACATTTCAACATGTATTTAGTTCAGGTTGACCTCCTGAAGCCTAAATGAGCATTAATTTGACCACACAACTCATTCCTATGAAGATACATTCAAACTCAAAAAATGTGCTCAGCTCGGCCTGAAAATGCATTTAAAATAAATAAAACTCAAATTGAGTGTCACGCGTAAACCAAAGGTTTTATGCACACATTTCAACACGTATTTAGTTCAGTTTGACCTCCTGAAGCCTAAATGACAATTACTTTGACCTCACAACTTATTCCTATGAAGATACATTCAAAGTCAAAAAAACGTGCTCAGCTCGGCCTGAAAATGCATTTAAAGCAATAAAAATTCAAATTGAGTGTCACGCCTAAACCAAAGGACTTATGCACACACTTCAACATGTATTCTGTTCAGGTTGACGTCCTGAAGCCTAAATGAGCATTAATTTGACTACACAACTCATTCCTATGAAGATACATTCAAAGTCAGAAACGCGCTCAACTCGGCCTGAAAATGCATTTAAAGCAATAAAAACTCAAATTGAGTGTCACGCCTAAAGCAAAGGACTTATGCACACACTTCAACATGTATTTTGTTCAGGTTGACCTCCTGAAGCCTAAATGACAATTAATTTGATCACACAACTCATTTTTATGAAGATACATTCAAAGTGATAAAACGTGCTCAGCTCGGCCTGAAAATGCATTTAAAGCTATAAAAACTCAAATTGAGTGTCACGCCTAAACCAAAGGACTTGTGCACACATTTCAACATGTATTTAGTTCAGGTTGACCTCCTGAAGCCTAAATGACAATTAATTTGACCACACAACTCATTCCTATGAAGATGCATTCAAACTCAGAAAATGTGCTCAACTCGGTCTGAAAATGCATTTTAAGCAATAAAAACTCAAATTGAGTGTCACGCCTAAAGCAAAGGACTTATGCGCACACTTCAACATGTATTTTGTTCAGGATGATCCCCTGAAGCCTAAATGAGCATTAATTTAACCACACAACTCATTCCTATAAGATACATTCAAACTCAGAAAACGTGCTCAGCTCGGCCTGAAAATGCATTTAAAACAAATACAACTCAAATTGAGTGTCACGCATAAACCAAAGGTTTTATGCACACATTTGAACATGCATTTTGTTCAGGTTGACCTCCTGATGACTAAATGAGCCTTAATTTGACCACACAACTCATTCCTATAAAGATACATTCAAAGTCAGAAAACATGCTCAGCTGAGCATTAATTTGACCACACAACTCATTCCTATGAAGATACATTCAAACTCAGAAAATGTGCTCAGCTCGGCCTGAAAATACATTTTAAGCAATAAAACTCAAATTGAGTGTCACGCCTAAACCAAAGGACTTATGCACACATTTCAACATGTATTTAGTTCAGGTTGACCTCCTGAAGCCCAAATGACAATTAATTTGATCACACAACTCATTTTTATGAAGATACATTCAAACTCAGAAAACGTGCTCGACTCAGCCTGAAAATGCATTTAAAGCAATAAAAACTCAAATTGAGTGTCATGCCTAAACCAATGACTTATGCACACATTTCAACATGTATTTAGTTCAGGTTGACCTCCTGAAGCCTAAATGAGCATTAATTTGACCACACAACTCATTCCTATGAAGATACATTCAAACTCAAAAAATGTGCTCAGCTCGGCCTGAAAATGCATTTAAAATAAATAAAACTCAAATTGAGTGTCACGCGTAAACCAAAGGTTTTATGCACACATTTCAACACGTATTTAGTTCAGTTTGACCTCCTGAAGCCTAAATGACAATTACTTTGACCTCACAACTTATTCCTATGAAGATACATTCAAAGTCAAAAAAACGTGCTCAGCTCGGCCTGAAAATGCATTTAAAGCAATAAAAATTCAAATTGAGTGTCACGCCTAAACCAAAGGACTTATGCACACACTTCAACATGTATTCTGTTCAGGTTGACGTCCTGAAGCCTAAATGAGCATTAATTTGACTACACAACTCATTCCTATGAAGATACATTCAAAGTCAGAAACGCGCTCAACTCGGCCTGAAAATGCATTTAAAGCAATAAAAACTCAAATTGAGTGTCACGCCTAAAGCAAAGGACTTATGCACACACTTCAACATGTATTTTGTTCAGGTTGACCTCCTGAAGCCTAAATGACAATTAATTTGATCACACAACTCATTTTTATGAAGATACATTCAAAGTGATAAAACGTGCTCAGCTCGGCCTGAAAATGCATTTAAAGCTATAAAAACTCAAATTGAGTGTCACGCCTAAACCAAAGGACTTGTGCACACATTTCAACATGTATTTAGTTCAGGTTGACCTCCTGAAGCCTAAATGACAATTAATTTGACCACACAACTCATTCCTATGAAGATGCATTCAAACTCAGAAAATGTGCTCAACTCGGTCTGAAAATGCATTTTAAGCAATAAAAACTCAAATTGAGTGTCACGCCTAAAGCAAAGGACTTATGCGCACACTTCAACATGTATTTTGTTCAGGATGATCCCCTGAAGCCTAAATGAGCATTAATTTAACCACACAACTCATTCCTATAAGATACATTCAAACTCAGAAAACGTGCTCAGCTCGGCCTGAAAATGCATTTAAAACAAATACAACTCAAATTGAGTGTCACGCATAAACCAAAGGTTTTATGCACACATTTGAACATGCATTTTGTTCAGGTTGACCTCCTGAAGCCTAAATGACAATTAATTTGATCACACAACTCATTTTTATGAAGATACATTCAAACTCAGAAAATGTGCTCAGCTCGGCCTGAAAATACATTTTAAGCAATAAAACTCAAATTGAGTGTCACGCCAAAACCAAAGGACTTATGCATACAGTCAACATATATTTAGTTCAGGTTGACCTCCTGAAGCCTAAATGAGCATTAATTTGACCGCAAAACTCATTCCTATGAAGATACATTCAAAGTAAAAAAATGTGCTCAGCTCGGTCTGAAAATGCATTTAAAGCAATAAAAACTCAAATTGAGTGTCACGCCTAAAGCAAAGGACTTATGCACACACTTCAACATGTATTTTGTTCAGGTTGACCTCCTGAAGCCTAAATGACAATTAATTTGATCACACAACTCATTTTTATGAAGATACATTCAAAGTCATAAAACGTGCTCAGCTCGGCCTGAAAATGCATTTAAAGCAATAAAAACTCAAATTGAGTGTCACGCCTAAACCAATGGACTTGTGCACAAATTTCAACATGTATTTAGTTCAGGTTGACCTCCTGAAACCTAAATGAGCATTAATTTGACCACACAACTCATTCCTCTGAAGATACATTCAAACTCAGAAAATGGGCTCAGCTCGGCCTGAAAATGCATTTAAAATAAATAAAACTCAAATTGAGTGTCACGCGTAAACCAAAGGTTTTATGCACACATTTCAACACGCATTTAGTTCAGGTTGACCTCCTGAAGCCTAAATGACAATTAATTTGACTACACAACTCATTCCTATGAAGATACATTCAAAATCAAAAAACGGGCTCAGCTCGGCCTGAAAATGCATTTAAAGCAATAAAAACTCAAATTGAGTGTCACGCATAAACCAAAGGTTTTATGCACACATTTGAACATGCATTTTGTTCAGGTTGACCTCCTGAAGCCTAAATGACAATTAATTTGATCACACAACTCATTTTTATGAAGATACATTCAAACTCAGAAAATGTGCTCAGCTCGGCCTGAAAATACATTTTAAGCAATAAAACTCAAATTGAGTGTCACGCCAAAACCAAAGGACTTATGCATACAGTCAACATATATTTAGTTCAGGTTGACCTCCTGAACCCTAAATGAGCATTAATTTGACCGCAAAACTCATTCCTATGAAGATACATTCAAAGTAAAAAAATGTGCTCAGCTCGGTCTGAAAATGCATTTAAAGCAATAAAAACTCAAATTGAGTGTCACGCCTAAAGCAAAGGACTTATGCACACACTTCAACATGTATTTTGTTCAGGTTGACCTCCTGAAGCCTAAATGACAATTAATTTGATCACACAACTCATTTTTATGAAGATACATTCAAAGTCATAAAACGTGCTCAGCTCGGCCTGAAAATGCATTTAAAGCAATAAAAACTCAAATTGAGTGTCACGCCTAAACCAATGGACTTGTGCACAAATTTCAACATGTATTTAGTTCAGGTTGACCTCCTGAAACCTAAATGAGCATTAATTTGACCACACAACTCATTCCTCTGAAGATACATTCAAACTCAGAAAATGGGCTCAGCTCGGCCTGAAAATGCATTTAAAATAAATAAAACTCAAATTGAGTGTCACGCGTAAACCAAAGGTTTTATGCACACATTTCAACACGCATTTAGTTCAGGTTGACCTCCTGAAGCCTAAATGACAATTAATTTGACTACACAACTCATTCCTATGAAGATACATTCAAAATCAAAAAACGGGCTCAGCTCGGCCTAAAAATGCATTTAAAACAAATACAACTCAAATTGAGTGTCACACATAAACCAAAGGTTTTATGCACACATTTGAACATGCATTTTGTTCAGGTTGACCTCCCGATGACTAAATGAGCATTAATTTGACCACACAACTCATTCCTATAAAGATATACTCAAAGTCAGAAAACGTGCTCAGCTCAGCATTAATTTGACCACACAACTCATTCCTATGAAGATACATTCAAACTCAGAAAATGTGCTCAGCTCGGTCTGAAAATACATTTAAAGCAATAAACCTCAAATTGAGTGTCACACCTAAACCAAAGGACTTATGCACACACTCAACATGTATTTAGTTCAGGTTGACCTCCTGAAGCCTAAATGAGCATTAATTTGACTGCACAACTCATTCCTATGAAGATACATTCAAAGTCAAAAAATGTGCTTAGCTCGGTCTGAAAATGCATTTAAAGCAATAAAAACTCAAATTGAGTGTCACGCCTAAACCAAAGGACTTACGCACACATTTCAACATGTATTTAGTTCAGGTTGACCTCCTGAAGCCTAAATGACAATTAATTTGATCACACAACTCATTTTTATGAAGATACATTCAAAGTCATAAAACGTGCTCAGCTCGGCCTGAAAATGAATTTTTAGCAATAAAAACTCAAATTGAGTGTCACGCCTAAACCAAAGGACTTGTGCACACATTTCAACATGTATTTAGTTCAGGTTGACCTCGTGAAGCCCAAATGAGCATTAATTTGACCACACAACTCATTCCTATGAAGATACATTCAAACTCACAAAACGTGCTCAATTCGGCCTGAAAGTGCATTTAAAGCAATAAAAACTCAAAATTGAGTGTCATGCCTAAACATAAGGACTTATGCACACATTTCAACATGTATTTAGTTCAGGATAACCTCCTGAAGCCTAAATGAGCATTAATTTTACCACACAACTCATTCCTATGAAGATACATTCAAACTCAGAAAATGTGCTCAGCTCGGCCTGAAAATGCATTTAAAATAAATAAAACTCAAATTGAGTGTCACGCATAAACCAAAGGTTTTATGCACACATTTGAACGTGCATTTTGTTCAGGTTGACCTCCTGATGACTAAATGAGCCTTAATTTGACCACACAACTCATTCCTATAAAGATACATTCAAAGTCAGAAAACATGCTCAGCTGAGCATTAATTTGACCACACAACTCATTCCTATGAAGATACATTCAAACTCAGAAAATGTGCTCAGCTCGGCCTGAAAATACATTTTAAGCAATAAAACTCAAATTGAGTGTCACGCCTAAACCAAAGGACTTATGCACACAAACAACATGTATTTAGTTCAGGTTGACCTCCTGAAGCCTAAATGAGCATTAATTTGACCGCACAACTCATTTTTATGAAGATACATTCAAACTCAGAAAACGTGCTCGACTCAGTGAAAATGCATTTAAAGCAATAAAAACTCAAATTGAGTATCACGCCTAAAGCAAAGGACTTATGCACACTCTTCAACATGTATTTTGTTCAGGTTGACCTCCTGAAGCCCAAATGACAATTAATTTGATCACACAACTCATTTTTATGAAGATACATTCAAACTCAGAAAACGTGCTCGACTCAGCCTGAAAATGCATTTAAAGCAATAAAAACTCAAATTGAGTGTCATGCCTAAACCAATGACTTATGCACACATTTCAAAATGTATTTAGTTCAGGTTGACCTCCTGAAGCCTAAATGAGCATTAATTTGACCACACAACTCATTCCTATGAAGATACATTCAAACTCAAAAAATGTGCTCAGCTCGGCCTGAAAATGCATTTAAAATAAATAAAACTCAAATTGAGTGTCACGCGTAAACCAAAGGTTTTATGCACACATTTCAACACGTATTTAGTTCAGTTTGACCTCCTGAAGCCTAAATGACAATTACTTTGACCTCACAACTTATTCCTATGAAGATACATTCAAAGTCAAAAAAACGTGCTCAGCTCGGCCTGAAAATGCATTTAAAGCAATAAAAATTCAAATTGAGTGTCACGCCTAAACCAAAGGACTTATGCACACACTTCAACATGTATTCTGTTCAGGTTGACGTCCTGAAGCCTAAATGAGCATTAATTTGACTACACAACTCATTCCTATGAAGATACATTCAAAGTCAGAAACGCGCTCAACTCGGCCTGAAAATGCATTTAAAGCAATAAAAACTCAAATTGAGTGTCACGCCTAAAGCAAAGGACTTATGCACACACTTCAACATGTATTTTGTTCAGGTTGACCTCCTGAAGCCTAAATGACAATTAATTTGATCACACAACTCATTTTTATGAAGATACATTCAAAGTGATAAAACGTGCTCAGCTCGGCCTGAAAATGCATTTAAAGCTATAAAAACTCAAATTGAGTGTCACGCCTAAACCAAAGGACTTGTGCACACATTTCAACATGTATTTAGTTCAGGTTGACCTCCTGAAGCCTAAATGATCACTAATTTGACCACACAACTCATTCCTAAGAAGATACATTCAAACTCAGAAAATGTGCTCAGCTCGGCCTGAAAATACATTTTAAGCAATAAAACTCAAATTGAGTGTCACGCCTAAACATAAGGACTTATGCACACACTTCAACAAGTATTTAGTTCAGGATAACCTCCTGAAGCCTAAATGAGCATTAATTTGACCACACAACTCATTCCTATGAAGATACATTCAAACTCAGAAAATGTGCTCAGCTCGGCCTGAAAATGCATTTAAAATAAATAAAAATCAAATTGAGTGTCACGCATAAACCAAAGGTTTTATGCACACATTTCAACACGTATTTAGTTCAGGTTGACCTCCTGAAGCCTAAATGACAATTAATTTGACCACACAACTCATTCCTATGAAGATGCATTCAAACTCAGAAAATGTGCTCAACTCGGTCTGAAAATGCATTTTAAGCAATAAAAACTCAAATTGAGTGTCACGCCTAAAGCAAAGGACTTATGCGCACACTTCAACATGTATTTTGTTCAGGATGATCCCCTGAAGCCTAAATGAGCATTAATTTAACCACACAACTCATTCCTATAAGATACATTCAAACTCAGAAAACGTGCTCAGCTCGGCCTGAAAATGCATTTAAAACAAAAACAACTCAAATTGAGTGTCACGCATAAACCAAAGGTTTTATGCACACATTTGAACATGCATTTTGTTCAGGTTGACCTCCTGAAGCCTAAATGACAATTAATTTGATCACACAACTCATTTTTATGAAGATACATATAAACTCAGAAAATGTGCTCAGCTCGGCCTGAAAATACATTTTAAGCAATAAAACTCAAATTGAGTGTCACGCCAAAACCAAAGGACTTATGCATACAGTCAACATGTATTTAGTTCAGGTTGACCTCCTGAAGCCTAAATGAGCATTAATTTGACCGCAAAACTCATTCCTATGAAGATACATTCAAAGTCAAAAAATGTGCTCAGCTCGGTCTGAAAATGCATTTAAAGCAATAAAAACTCAAATTGAGTGTCACGCCTAAAGCAAAGGACTTATGCACACACTTCAACATGTATTTTGTTCAGGTTGGCCTCCTGAAGTCTAAGTGACAATTAATTTGATCACACAACTCATTTTTATGAAGATACATTCAAAGTCATAAAACGTGCTCAGCTCGGCCTGAAAATGCATTTAAAGCATTAAAAACTCAAATTGAGTGTCACGCCTAAACCAATGGACTTGTGCACACATTTCAACATGTATTTAGTTCAGGTTGACCTCCTGAAACCTAAATGAGCATTAATTTGACCACACAACTCATTCCTATGAAGATACATTCAAACTCAGAAAACGTGCTCAATTCGGCCTGAAAGTGCATTTAAAATAAATAAAACTCAAATTGAGTGTCACGCGTAAACCAAAGGTTTTATGCACACATTTCAACACGCATTTAGTTCAGGTTGACTCCTGAAGCCTAAATGACAATTAATTTGACTACACAACTCATTCCTATGAAGATACATTCAAAATCAAAAAACGGGCTCAGCTCGGCCTAAAAATGCATTTAAAACAAATACAACTCAAATTGAGTGTCACACATAAACCAAAGGTTTTATGCACACATTTGAACATGCATTTTGTTCAGGTTGACCTCCCGATGACTAAATGAGCATTAATTTGACCACACAACTCATTCCTATAAAGATATACTCAAAGTCAGAAAACGTGCTCAGCTCAGCATTAATTTGACCACACAACTCATTCCTATGAAGATACATTCAAACTCAGAAAATGTGCTCAGCTCGGTCTGAAAATACATTTAAAGCAATAAACCTCAAATTGAGTGTCACACCTAAACCAAAGGACTTATGCACACACTCAACATGTATTTAGTTCAGGTTGACCTCCTGAAGCCTAAATGAGCATTAATTTGACTGCACAACTCATTCCTATGAAGATACATTCAAAGTCAAAAAATGTGCTTAGCTCGGTCTGAAAATGCATTTAAAGCAATAAAAACTCAAATTGAGTGTCACGCCTAAACCAAAGGACTTACGCACACATTTCAACATGTATTTAGTTCAGGTTGACCTCCTGAAGCCTAAATGACAATTAATTTGATCACACAACTCATTTTTATGAAGATACATTCAAAGTCATAAAACATGCTCAGCTCGGCCTGAAAATGAATTTTTAGCAATAAAAACTCAAATTGAGTGTCACGCCTAAACCAAAGGACTTGTGCACACATTTCAACATGTATTTAGTTCAGGTTGACCTCCTGAAGCCTAAATGAGCATTAATTTGACCACACAACTCATTCCTATGAAGATACATTCAAACTCACAAAACGTGCTCAATTCGGCCTGAAAGTGCATTTAAAGCAATAAAAACTCAAAATTGAGTGTCACGCCTAAACATAAGGACTTATGCACACATTTCAACATGTATTTAGTTCAGGATAACCTCCTGAAGCCTAAATGAGCATTAATTTTACCACACAACTCATTCCTATGAAGATACATTCAAACTCAGAAAATGTGCTCAGCTCGGCCTGAAAATGCATTTAAAATAAATAAAACTCAAATTGAGTGTCACGCATAAACCAAAGGTTTTATGCACACATTTGAACGTGCATTTTGTTCAGGTTGACCTCCTGATGACTAAATGAGCCTTAATTTGACCACACAACTCATTCCTATAAAGATACATTCAAAGTCAGAAAACATGCTCAGCTGAGCATTAATTTGACCACACAACTCATTCCTATGAAGATACATTCAAACTCAGAAAATGTGCTCAGCTCGGCCTGAAAATACATTTTAAGCAATAAAACTCAAATTGAGTGTCACGCCTAAACCAAAGGACTTATGCACACAATCAACATGTATTTAGTTCAGGTTGACCTCCTGAAGCCTAAATGAGCATTAATTTGACCGCACAACTCATTTTTATGAAGATACATTCAAACTCAGAAAACGTGCTCGACTCAGCCTGAAAATGCATTTAAAGCAATAAAAACTCAAATTGAATATCACGCCTAAAGCAAAGGACTTATGCACACTCTTCAACATGTATTTTGTTCAGGTTGACCTCCTGAAGCCCAAATGACAATTAATTTGATCACACAACTCATTTTTATGAAGATACATTCAAACTCAGAAAACGTGCTCGACTCAGCCTGAAAATGCATTTAAAGCAATAAAAACTCAAATTGAGTGTCATGCCTAAACCAATGACTTATGCACACATTTCAACATGTATTTAGTTCAGGTTGACCTCCTGAAGCCTAAATGAGCATTAATTTGACCACACAACTCATTCCTATGAAGATACATTCAAACTCAAAAAATGTGCTCAGCTCGGCCTGAAAATGCATTTAAAATAAATAAAACTCAAATTGAGTGTCACGCGTAAACCAAAGATTTTATGCACACATTTCAACACGTATTTAGTTCAGTTTGACCTCCTGAAGCCTAAATGACAATTACTTTGACCTCACAACTTATTCCTATGAAGATACATTCAAAGTCAAAAAAACGTGCTCAGCTCGGCCTGAAAATGCATTTAAAGCAATAAAAATTCAAATTGAGTGTCACGCCTAAACCAAAGGACTTATGCACACACTTCAACATGTATTCTGTTCAGGTTGACGTCCTGAAGCCTAAATGAGCATTAATTTGACTACACAACTCATTCCTATGAAGATACATTCAAAGTCAGAAACGCGCTCAACTCGGCCTGAAAATGCATTTAAAGCAATAAAAACTCAAATTGAGTGTCACGCCTAAAGCAAAGGACTTATGCACACACTTCAACATGTATTTTGTTCAGGTTGACCTCCTGAAGCCTAAATGACAATTAATTTGATCACACAACTCATTTTTATGAAGATACATTCAAAGTGATAAAACGTGCTCAGCTCGGCCTGAAAATGCATTTAAAGCTATAAAAACTCAAATTGAGTGTCACGCCTAAACCAAAGGACTTGTGCACACATTTCAACATGTATTTAGTTCAGGTTGACCTCCTGAAGCCTAAATGATCACTAATTTGACCACACAACTCATTCCTAAGAAGATACATTCAAACTCAGAAAATGTGCTCAGCTCGGCCTGAAAATACATTTTAAGCAATAAAACTCAAATTGAGTGTCACGCCTAAACCAAAGGACTTATGCACACACTAAACATGTATTTAGTTCAGGTTGACCTCCTGAAGCCTAAATGAGCATTAATTTGACCACACAACTCATTCCTATGAAGATACATTCAAACTCAGAAAACGTGCTCAATTCGGCCTGAAAGTGCATTTAAAGCAATAAAAACTCAAAATTGAGTGTCACGCCTAAACATAAGGACTTATGCACACACTTCAACAAGTATTTAGTTCAGGATAACCTCCTGAAGCCTAAATGAGCATTAATTTGACCACACAACTCATTCCAATGAAGATACATTCAAACTCAGAAAATGTGCTCAGCTCGGCCTGAAAATGCATTTAAAATAAATAAAAATCAAATTGAGTGTCACGCATAAACCAAAGGTTTTATGCACACATTTCAACACGTATTTAGTTCAGGTTGACCTCCTGAAGCCTAAATGACAATTAATTTGACCACACAACTCATTCCTATGAAGATGCATTCAAACTCAGAAAATGTGCTCAACTCGGTCTGAAAATGCATTTTAAGCAATAAAAACTCAAATTGAGTGTCACGCCTAAAGCAAAGGACTTATGCGCACACTTCAACATGTATTTTGTTCAGGATGATCCCCTGAAGCCTAAATGAGCATTAATTTAACCACACAACTCATTCCTATAAGATACATTCAAACTCAGAAAACGTGCTCAGCTCGGCCTGAAAATGCATTTAAAACAAATACAACTCAAATTGAGTGTCACGCATAAACCAAAGGTTTTATGCACACATTTGAACATGCATTTTGTTCAGGTTGACCTCCTGAAGCCTAAATGACAATTAATTTGATCACACAACTCATTTTTATGAAGATACATTCAAACTCAGAAAATGTGCTCAGCTCGGCCTGAAAATACATTTTAAGCAATAAAACTCAAATTGAGTGTCACGCCAAAACCAAAGGACTTATGCATACAGTCAACATGTATTTAGTTCAGGTTGACCTCCTGAAGCCTAAATGAGCATTAATTTGACCGCAAAACTCATTCCTATGAAGATACATTCAAAGTCAAAAAATGTGCTCAGCTCGGTCTGAAAATGCATTTAAAGCAATAAAAACTCAAATTGAGTGTCACGCCTAAAGCAAAGGACTTATGCACACACTTCAACATGTATTTTGTTCAGGTTGGCCTCCTGAAGTCTAAGTGACAATTAATTTGATCACACAACTCATTTTTATGAAGATACATTCAAAGTCATAAAACGTGCTCAGCTCGGCCTGAAAATGCATTTAAAGCAATAAAAACTCAAATTGAGTGTCACGCCTAAACCAATGGACTTGTGCACACATTTCAACATGTATTTAGTTCAGGTTGACCTCCTGAAACCTAAATGAGCATTAATTTGACCACACAACTCATTCCTCTGAAGATACATTCAAACTCAGAAAATGGGCTCAGCTCGGCCTGAAAATGCATTTAAAATAAATAAAACTCAAATTGAGTGTCACGCGTAAACCAAAGGTTTTATGCACACATTTCAACACGCATTTAGTTCAGGGTGACCTCCTGAAGCCTAAATGACAATTAATTTGACTACACAACTCATTCCTATGAAGATACATTCAAACTCAGAAAACGTGCTCAATTCGGCCTGAAAGTGCATTTAAAGCAATAAAATCTCAAAATTGAGTGTCATGCCTAAACATAAGGACTTATGCACACACTTCAACATGTATTTAGTTCAGGATAACCTCCTGAAGCCTAAATGAGCATTAATTTGACCACACAACTCATTCCTATTAAGATACATTCAAACTCAGAAAATGTGCTCAGCTCGGCCTGAAAATGCATTTAAAATAAATAAAAATCAAATTGAGTGTCACGCGTAAACCAAAGGTTTTATGCACACATTTCAACACGTATTTAGTTCAGGTTGACCTCCTGAAGCCTAAATGACAATTAATTTGAGCACACAACTCATTCCTATGAAGATGCATTCAAACTCAGAAAATGTGCTCAACTCGGTCTGAAAATGCATTTTAAGCAATAAAAACTCAAATTGAGTGTCACGCCTAAAGCAAAGGACTTATGCGCACACTTCAACATGTATTTTGTTCAGGATGATCCCCTGAAGCCTAAATGAGCATTAATTTAACCACACAACTCATTCCTATAAGATACATTCAAACTCAGAAAACGTGCTCAGCTCGGCCTGAAAATGCATTTAAAACAAATACAACTCAAATTGAGTGTCACGCATAAACCAAAGGTTTTATGCACACATTTGAACATGCATTTTGTTCAGGTTGACCTCCTGATGACTAAATGAGCATTAATTTGACCACACAACTCATTCCTATAAAGATACATTCAAAGTCAGAAAACGTGCTCAGCTCAGCATTAATTTGACCATACAACTCATTCCTATGAAGATACATTCCAACTCAGAAAATGTGCTCAGCTCGGCCTGAAAATACATTTCAAGCAATAAAACTCAAATTGAGTGTCACGCCAAAACCAAAGGACTTATGCATACAGTCAACATGTATTTAGTTCAGGTTGACCTCCTGAAGCCTAAATGAGCATTAATTTGACCGCAAAACTCATTCCTATGAAGATACATTCAAAGTCAAAAAATGTGCTCAGCTCGGTCTGAAAATGCATTTAAAGCAATAAAAATTCAAATTGAGTGTCACGCCTAAAGCAAAGGACTTATGCACACACTTCAACATGTATTTAGTTCAGGTTGACCTCCTGATGACTAAATGAGCATTAATTTGACCACACAACTCATTCCTATGAAGATGCATTCAAACTCAGAAAATGTGCTCAACTCGATCTGAAAATGCATTTTAAGCAATAAAAACTCAAATTGAGTGTCACGCCTAAAGCAAAGGACTTATGCGCACACTTCAACATGTATTTTGTTCAGGATGATCCCCTGAAGCCTAAATGAGCATTAATTTAACCACACAACTCATAACCTATAAGATACATTCAAACTCAGAAAACGTGCTCAGCTAGACCTGAAAATGCATTTAAAACAAATACAACTCAAATTGAGTGTCACGCATAAACCAAAGGTTTTATGCACACATTTGAACATGCATTTTATTCAGGTTGACCTCCTGATGACTAAATGAGCATTAATTTGACCACACAACTCATTCCTATGAAGATACATTCAAACTCAGAAAATGTGCTCAGCTCGGCCTGAAAATACATTTTAAGCAATAAAACTCAAATTGAGTGTCACGCCTAAACCAAAGGACTTGTGCACACATTTCAACATGTATTTAGTTCAGGTTGACCTCCTGAAGCCTAAATGATCACTAATTTGACCACACAACTCATTCCTATGAAGATACATTCAAAGTCAAAAAATGTGTTTAGCTCGGTCTGAAAATGCATTTAAAGCAATAAAAACTCAAATTGAGTATCACGCCTAAAGCAAAGGACTTATGCACACTCTTCAACATGTATTTTGTTCAGGTTGACCTCCTGAAGCCCAAATGACAATTAATTTGATCACACAACTCATTTTTATGAAGATACATTCAATCTCAGAAAACGTGCTCGACTCGGCCTGAAAATGCATTTAAAGCAATAAAAACTCAAATTGAGTGTCACGCCTAAACCAAAGGACTTGTGCACACATTTCAACATATATTTAGTTCAGGTTGACCTCCTGAAGCCTAAATGAGCATTAATTTGACCACACAACTCATTCCTATGAAGATACATTCAAACTCAGAAAATGTGCTCAGCTCGGCCTGAAAATGCATTTAAAACAAATACAACTCAAATTGAGTGTCATGCATAAACCAAAGGTTTTATGCACACATTTGAACATGCATTTTGTTCAGGTTGACCTCCTGATGACTAAATGAGCATTAATTTGACCGCACAACTCATTCCTATAAAGATACATTCAAAGTCAGAAAACGTGCTCAGCTCAGCATTAATTTGTGCATACAACTCATTCCTATGAAGATACATTCAAACTCAGAAAATGTGCTCAGCTGGGCCTGAAAATACATTTAAAGCAATAAACCTCAAATTGAGTGTCACGCCTAAACCAAAGGACTTATGCACACACTCAACATGTATTTCGTTCTGGTTGACCTCCTGAAGCCTAAATGAGCATTAATTTGACCGCACAACTCATTCCTATGAAGATACATTCAAAGTCAAAAAATGTGCTCAGCTCGGTCTGAAAATGCATTTAAAGCAATAAAAACTCAAATTGAGTGTCACGCCTAAACCAAAGGACTTACGCACACATTTCAACATGTATTTAGTTTAGGTTGACCTCCTGAAGCCTAAATGAGCATTAATTTGACAGCACAACTCATTCCTATGAAGATACATTCAAAGTCATAAAACATGCTCAGCTCGGCCTGAAAATGCATTTAAAGCAATAAAAACTCAAATTGAGTGTCACGCCTAAACCAATGGACTTGTGCATACATTTCAACATGTATTTTGTTCAGGTTGACCTCCTGAAGCCTAAATGACAATTAATTTGATCACACAACTCATTTTTATGAAGATACATTCAAAGTCATAAAACGTGCTCAGCTCGGCCTGAAAATGCATTTAAAGCAATAAACCTCAAATTGAGTGTCACACCTAAACCAAAGGACTTATGCACACACTCAACATGTATTTAGTTCAGGTTGACCTCCTGAAGCCTAAATGAGCATTAATTTGACCGCACAACTCATTCCTATGAAGATACATTCAAAGTCAAAAAATGTGCTCAGCTCGGTCTGAAAATGCATTTAAAGCAATAAAAACTCAAATTGAGTGTCACGCCTAAAACAAAGGACTTACGCACACATTTCAACACGTATTTAGTTCAGGTTGACCTCCTGATGACTAAATGAGCATTAATTTGACCACACAACTCATTCCTATAAAGATACATTCAAAGTCAGAAAACGTGCACAGCTCAGCATTAATTTGTCCACACAACTCATTCCTATGAAGATACATTCAAACTCAGAAAATGTGCTCAGCTCGGCCTGAAAATACATTTTAAGCAATAAAACTCAAATTGAGTGTCACGCCAAAACCAAAGGACTTATGCACACACTCAACATGTATTTAGTTCAGGTTGACCTCCTGAAGCCTAAATGAGCATTAGTTTGACCGCACAACTCATTCCTATGAAGATACATTCAAAGTCAAAAAATGTGCTCAGCTCGGTCTGAAAATGCATTTAAAGCAATAAAAACTCAAATTGAGTGTCACGCCTGAAGCAAAGGACTTATGCACACACTTCAACATGTATTTTTTTAAGGTTGACCTCCTGAAGCCTAAATGACAATTAATTTGATCACACAACTCATTTTTATGAAGATACATTCAAAGTCATAAAACGTGCTCAGCTCGGCCTGAAAATGCATTTAAAGCAATAAACCTCAAATTGAGTGTCACACCTAAACCAAAGGACTTATGCACACACTCAACATGTATTTAGTTCAGGTTGACCTCCTGAAGCCTAAATGAGCATTAATTTGACCGCACAACTCATTCCTATGAAGATACATTCAAAGTCAAAAAATGTGCTCAGCTCGGTCTGAAAATGCATTTAAAGCAATAAAAACTCAAATTGAGTGTCACGCCTAAAACAAAGGACTTACGCACACATTTCAACACGTATTTAGTTCAGGTTGACCTCCTGATGACTAAATGAGCATTATTTGACCACACAACTCATTCCTATAAAGATACATTCAAAGTCAGAAAACGTGCTCAGCTCAGCATTAATTTGACCACACAACTCATTCCTATGAAGATACATTCAAACTCAGAAAATGTGCTCAGCTCGGCCTGAAAATACATTTTAAGCAATAAAACTCAAATTGAGTGTCACGCCAAAACCAAAGGACTTATGCACACACTCAACATGTATTTAGTTCAGGTTGACCTCCTGAAGCCTAAATGAGCATTAGTTTGACCGCACAACTCATTCCTATGAAGATACATTCAAAGTCAAAAAATGTGCTCAGCTCGGTCTGAAAATGCATTTAAAGCAATAAAAACTCAAATTGAGTGTCACGCCTGAAGCAAAGGACTTATGCACACACTTCAACATGTATTTTTTTAAGGTTGACCTCCTGAAGCCTAAATGAGCATTAATTTGACCACACAACTCATTCCTATAAAGATACATTCAAAGTCAGAAAACGTGCTCAGCTCAGCATTAATTTGACCACACAACTCATTCCTATGAAGATACATCCAAACTCAGAAAATGTGCTCAGCTCGGCCTGAAAATACATTTAAAGCAATAAACCTCAAATTGAGTGTCACACCTAAACCAAAGGACTTATGCACACACTCATTATGTATTTAGTTCAGGTTGACCTCCTGAAGCCTAAATGAGCATTAATTTGACCGCACAACTCATTCCTATGAAGATACATTCAAAGTCAAAAAATGTGCTCAGCTCGGTCTGAAAATGCATTTAAAGCAATAAAAACTCAAATTGAGTGTCACGCCTAAACCAAAGGACTTACGCACACATTTAAACATGTATTTAGTTCAGGTTGACCTCCTGAAGCCTAAATGAGCATTAATTTGACAGCACAACTCATTCCTATGAAGATACATTCAAAGTCATAAAACATGCTCAGCTCGGCCTGAAAATGCATTTAAAGCAATAAAAACTCAAATTGAGTGTCACGCCTAAACCAATGGACTTGTGCATGCATTTCAACATGTATTTTGTTCAGGTTGACCTCCTGAAGCCTAAATGACAATTAATTTGATCACACAACTCATTTTTATGAAGATACATTCAAAGTCATAAAACGTGCTCAGCTCGGCCTGAAAATGCATTTAAAGCAATAAACCTCAAATTGAGTGTCACACCTAAACCAAAGGACTTATGCACACACTCAACATGTATTTAGTTCAGGTTGACCTCCTGAAGCCTAAATGAGCATTAATTTGACCGCACAACTCATTCCTATAAAGATACATTCAAAGTCAAAAAATGTGCTCAGCTCGGTCTGAAAATGCATTTAAAGCAATAAAAACTCAAATTGAGTGTCACGCCTAAAACAAAGGACTTACGCACACATTTCAACACGTATTTAGTTCAGGTTGACCTACTGATGACTAAATGAGCATTAATTTGACCACACAACTCATTCCTATAAAGATACATTCAAAGTCAGAAAACGTGCTCAGCTCAGCATTAATTTGACCACACAACTCATTCCTATGAAGATACATTCAAACTCAGAAAATGTGCTCAGCTCGGCCTGAAAATACATTTTAAGCAATAAAACTCAAATTGAGTGTCACGCCAAAACCAAAGGACTTATGCACACACTCAACATGTATTTAGTTCAGGTTGACCTCCTGAAGCCTAAATGAGCATTAGTTTGACCGCACAACTCATTCCTATGAAGATACATTCAAAGTCAAAAAATGTGCTCAGCTCGGTCTGAAAATGCATTTAAAGCAATAAAAACTCAAATTGAGTGTCACGCCTGAAGCAAAGGACTTATGCACACACTTCAACATGTATTTTTTTAAGGTTGACCTCCTGAAGCCTAAATGAGCATTAATTTGACCACACAACTCATTCCTATAAAGATACATTCAAAGTCAGAAAACGTGCTCAGCTCAGCATTAATTTGACCACACAACTCATTCCTATGAAGATACATTCAAAGTCAAAAAATGTGCTCAGCTCGGTCGGAAAATGCATTTAAAGCAATAAAAACTCAAATTGAGTGTCACGCCTAAACCAAAGGACTTACGCACACATTTCAACATGTATTTAGTTCAGGTTGACCTCCTGAAGCCTAAATGAGCATTAATTTGACCACACAACTCATTCCTATGAATGTACATTCAAAGTCAGAAAATGTGCTCAGCTCGGCCTGAAAATGCATTTAAAATCAATAAAACTCAAATTGAGTGTCATGCGTAAACCAAAGGTTTTATGCACACATTTCAACACGTATTTAGTTCAGGTTGACCTCCTGAAGCCTAAATGACAATTAATTTGACTACACAACTCATTCCTATGAAGATGCATTCAAACTCAGAAAATGTGCTCAACTCGGTCTGAAAATGCATTTTAAGCAATAAAAACTCAAATTGAGTGTCACGCCTAAAGCAAAGGACTTATGCGCACACTTCAACATGTATTTTGTTCAGGATGATCCCCTGAAGCCTAAATGAGCATTAATTTGACCACACAACTCATTCCTATGAATGTACATTCAAAGTAAGAAAATGTGCTCAGCTCGGCCTGAAAATGCATTTAAAATCAATAAAACTCAAATTGAGTGTCATGCGTAAACCAAAGGTTTTATGCACACATTTCAACACGTATTTAGTTCAGGTTGACCTCCTGAAGCCTAAATGACAATTAATTTGACTACACAACTCATTCCTATGAAGATGCATTCAAACTCAGAAAATGTGCTCAACTCGGCCTGAAAATGCATTTAAAGCAATAAAAATTCAAATTGAGTGTCACGCCTAAACCAAAGGACTTATGCACACACTTCAACATGTATTCTGTTCAGGTTGACCTCCTGAAGCCTAAATGACAATTAATTTGATCACACAACTCATTTTTATGAAGATACATTCAAAGTGATAAAACGTGCTCAGCTCGGCCTGAAAATGCATTTAAAGCTATAAAAACTCAAATTGAGTGTCACGCCTAAACCAAAGGACTTGTGCACACATTTCAACATGTATTTAGTTCAGGTTGACCTCCTGAAGCCTAAATGATCACTAATTTGACCACACAACTCATTCCTAAGAAGATACATTCAAACTCAGAAAATGTGCTCAGCTCGGCCTGAAAATACATTTTAAGCAATAAAACTCAAATTGAGTGTCACGCCTAAACCAAAGGACTTATGCACACACTAAACATGTATTTAGTTCAGGTTGACCTCCTGAAGCCTAAATGAGCATTAATTTGACCACACAACTCATTCCTATGAAGATACATTCAAACTCAGAAAACGTGCTCAATTCGGCCTGAAAGTGCATTTAAAGCAATAAAAACTCAAAATTGAGTGTCACGCATAAACCAAAGGTTTTATGCACACATTTCAACACGTATTTAGTTCAGGTTGACCTCCTGAAGCCTAAATGACAATTAATTTGACCACACAACTCATTCCTATGAAGATGCATTCAAACTCAGAAAATGTGCTCAACTCGGTCTGAAAATGCATTTTAAGCAATAAAAACTCAAATTGAGTGTCACGCCTAAAGCAAAGGACTTATGCGCACACTTCAACATGTATTTTGTTCAGGATGATCCCCTGAAGCCTAAATGAGCATTAATTTAACCACACAACTCATTCCTATAAGATACATTCAAACTCAGAAAACGTGCTCAGCTCGGCCTGAAAATGCATTTAAAACAAATACAACTCAAATTGAGTGTCACGCATAAACCAAAGGTTTTATGCACACATTTGAACATGCATTTTGTTCAGGTTGACCTCCTGAAGCCTAAATGACAATTAATTTGATCACACAACTCATTTTTATGAAGATACATTCAAACTCAGAAAATGTGCTCAGCTCGGCCTGAAAATACATTTTAAGCAATAAAACTCAAATTGAGTGTCACGCCAAAACCAAAGGACTTATGCATACAGTCAACATGTATTTAGTTCAGGTTGACCTCCTGAAGCCTAAATGAGCATTAATTTGACCGCAAAACTCATTCCTATGAAGATACATTCAAAGTCAAAAAATGTGCTCAGCTCGGTCTGAAAATGCATTTAAAGCAATAAAAACTCAAATTGAGTGTCACGCCTAAAGCAAAGGACTTATGCACACACTTCAACATGTATTTTTTTCAGGTTGGCCTCCTGAAGCCTAAGTGACAATTAATTTGATCACACAACTCATTTTTATGAAGATACATTCAAAGTCATAAAACGTGCTCAGCTCGGCCTGAAAATGCATTTAAAGCAATAAAAACTCAAATTGAGTGTCACGCCTAAACCAAAGGACTTGTGCACACATTTCAACATGTATTTAGTTCAGGTTGACCTCCTGAAGCCTAAATGATCACTAATTTGACCACACAACTCATTCCTAAGAAGATACATTCAAACTCAGAAAATGTGCTCAGCTCGGCCTGAAAATACATTTTAAGCAATAAAACTCAAATTGAGTGTCACGCCTAAACCAAAGGACTTATGCACACACTAAACATGTATTTAGTTCAGGTTGACCTCCTGAAGCCTAAATGAGCATTAATTTGACCACACAACTCATTCCTATGAAGATACATTCAAACTCAGAAAACGTGCTCAATTCGGCCTGAAAGTGCATTTAAAGCAATAAAAACTCAAAATTGAGTGTCACGCCTAAACATAAGGAATTATGCACACACTTCAACAAGTATTTAGTTCAGGATAACCTCCTGAAGCCTAAATGAGCATTAATTTGACCACACAACTCATTCCTATGAAGATACATTCAAAGTCATAAAACGTGGTCAGCTCGGCCTGAAAATGCATTTAAAGCAATAAAAACTCAAATTGAGTGTCACGCCTAAAGCAAAGGACTTATGCGAACACTTCAACATGTATTTTGTTCAGGATGATCCCCTGAAGCCTAAATGAGCATTAATTTAACCACACAACTCATTCCTATAAGATACATTCAAACTCAGAAAACGTGCTCAGCTCGGCCTGAAAATGCATTTAAAACAAATACAACTCAAATTGAGTGTCACGCATAAACCAAAGGTTTTATGCACACATTTGAACATGCATTTTGTTCAGGTTGACCTCCTGAAGCCTAAATGACAATTAATTTGATCACACAACTCATTTTTATGAAGATACATTCAAACTCAGAAAATGTGCTCAGCTCGGCCTGAAAATACATTTTAAGCAATAAAACTCAAATTGAGTGTCACGCCAAAACCAAAGGACTTATGCATACAGTCAACATGTATTTAGTTCAGGTTGACCTCCTGAAGCCTAAATGAGCATTAATTTGACCGCAAAACTCATTCCTATGAAGATACATTCAAAGTCAAAAAATGTGCTCAGCTCGGTCTGAAAATGCATTTAAAGCAATAAAAACTCAAATTGAGTGTCACGCCTAAAGCAAAGGACTTATGCACACACTTCAACATGTATTTTTTTCAGGTTGGCTTCCTGAAGCCTAAGTGACAATTAATTTGATCACACAACTCATTTTTATGAAGATACATTCAAAGTCATAAAACGTGGTCAGCTCGGCCTGAAAATGCATTTAAAGCAATAAAAACTCAAATTGAGTGTCACGCCTAAACCAAAGGACTTGTGCACACATTTCAACATGTATTTAGTTCAGGTTGACCTCCTGAAGCCTAAATGATCACTAATTTGACCACACAACTCATTCCTAAGAAGATACATTCAAACTCAGAAAATGTGCTCAGCTCGGCCTGAAAATACATTTTAAGCAATAAAACTCAAATTGAGTGTCACGCCTAAACCAAAGGACTTATGCACACACTAAACATGTATTTAGTTCAGGTTGACCTCCTGAAGCCTAAATGAGCATTAATTTGACCACACAACTCATTCCTATGAAGATACATTCAAACTCAGAAAACGTGCTCAATTCGGCCTGAAAGTGCATTTAAAGCAATAAAAACTCAAAATTGAGTGTCACGCCTAAACATAAGGAATTATGCACACACTTCAACAAGTATTTAGTTCAGGATAACCTCCTGAAGCCTAAATGAGCATTAATTTGACCACACAACTCATTCCTATGAAGATACATTCAAACTCAGAAAACGTGCTCAACTCGGTCTGAAAATGCATTTTAAGCAATAAAAACTCAAATTGAGTGTCACGCCTAAAGCAAAGGACTTATGCGAACACTTCAACATGTATTTTGTTCAGGATGATCCCCTGAAGCCTAAATGAGCATTAATTTAACCACACAACTCATTCCTATAAGATACATTCAAACTCAGAAAACGTGCTCAGCTCGGCCTGAAAATGCATTTAAAACAAATACAACTCAAATTGAGTGTCACGCATAAACCAAAGGTTTTATGCACACATTTGAACATGCATTTTGTTCAGGTTGACCTCCTGAAGCCTAAATGACAATTAATTTGATCACACAACTCATTTTTATGAAGATACATTCAAACTCAGAAAATGTGCTCAGCTCGGCCTGAAAATACATTTTAAGCAATAAAACTCAAATTGAGTGTCACGCCAAAACCAAAGGACTTATGCATACAGTCAACATGTATTTAGTTCAGGTTGACCTCCTGAAGCCTAAATGAGCATTAATTTGACCGCAAAACTCATTCCTATGAAGATACATTCAAAGTCAAAAAATGTGCTCAGCTCGGTCTGAAAATGCATTTAAAGCAATAAAAACTCAAATTGAGTGTCACGCCTAAAGCAAAGGACTTATGCACACACTTCAACAAGTATTTAGTTCAGGATAACCTCCTGAAGCCTAAATGAGCATTAATTTGACCACACAACTCATTCCTATGAAGATACATTCAAACTCAGAAAATGTGCTCAGCTCGGCCTGAAAATGCATTTAAAATAAATAAAAATCAAATTGAGTGTCACGCATAAACCAAAGGTTTTATGCACACATTTCAACACGTATTTAGTTCAGGTTGACCTCCTGAAGCCTAAATGACAATTAATTTGACCACACAACTCATTCCTATGAAGATGCATTCAAACTCAGAAAATGTGCTCAACTCGGTCTGAAAATGCATTTTAAGCAATAAAAACTCAAATTGAGTGTCACGCCTAAAGCAAAGGACTTATGCGCACACTTCAACATGTATTTTGTTCAGGATGATCCCCTGAAGCCTAAATAAGCATTAATTTAACCACACAACTCATTCCTATAAGATACATTCAAAGTCAAAAAATGTGCTCAGCTCGGTCTGAAAATGCATTTAAAGCAATAAAAACTCAAATTGAGTGTCACGCCTAAACCAAAGGACTTATGCACACATTTCAACATGTATTTAGTTCAGGTTGACCTCCTGAAGCCTAAATGAGCATTAATTTGACCTCACAACTCATTCCTATGAAGATACATTCAAAATCAAAAAACGTGTTAAGCTCGGCCTGAAAATGCATGTAAAGCAATAAAAATTCTAATTGAGTTTAACGCCTAAACCAAAGGACTTGTGCACACATTTCAACATGTATTTAGTTCAGGTTGACCTCCTGAAGCCTAAATGATCACTAATTTGACCACACAACTCATTCCTAAGAAGATACATTCAAACTCAGAAAATGTGCTCAGCTCGGCCTGAAAATACATTTTAAGCAATAAAACTCAAATTGAGTGTCACGCCTAAACCAAAGGACTTATGCACACACTAAACATGTATTTAGTTCAGGTTGACCTCCTGAAGCCTAAATGAGCATTAATTTGACCACACAACTCATTCCTATGAAGATACATTCAAACTCAGAAAACGTGCTCAATTCGGCCTGAAAGTGCATTTAAAGCAATAAAAACTCAAAATTGAGTGTCACGCATAAACCAAAGGTTTTATGCACACATTTCAACACGTATTTAGTTCAGGTTGACCTCCTGAAGCCTAAATGACAATTAATTTGACCACACAACTCATTCCTATGAAGATGCATTCAAACTCAGAAAATGTGCTCAACTCGGTCTGAAAATGCATTTTAAGCAATAAAAACTCAAATTGAGTGTCACGCCTAAAGCAAAGGACTTATGCGCACACTTCAACATGTATTTTGTTCAGGATGATCCCCTGAAGCCTAAATGAGCATTAATTTAACCACACAACTCATTCCTATAAGATACATTCAAACTCAGAAAACGTGCTCAGCTCGGCCTGAAAATGCATTTAAAACAAATACAACTCAAATTGAGTGTCACGCATAAACCAAAGGTTTTATGCACACATTTGAACATGCATTTTGTTCAGGTTGACCTCCTGAAGCCTAAATGACAATTAATTTGATCACACAACTCATTTTTATGAAGATACATTCAAACTCAGAAAATGTGCTCAGCTCGGCCTGAAAATACATTTTAAGCAATAAAACTCAAATTGAGTGTCACGCCAAAACCAAAGGACTTATGCATACAGTCAACATGTATTTAGTTCAGGTTGACCTCCTGAAGCCTAAATGAGCATTAATTTGACCGCAAAACTCATTCCTATGAAGATACATTCAAAGTCAAAAAATGTGCTCAGCTCGGTCTGAAAATGCATTTAAAGCAATAAAAACTCAAATTGAGTGTCACGCCTAAAGCAAAGGACTTATGCACACACTTCAACATGTATTTTTTTCAGGTTGGCCTCCTGAAGCCTAAGTGACAATTAATTTGATCACACAACTCATTTTTATGAAGATACATTCAAAGTCATAAAACGTGCTCAGCTCGGCCTGAAAATGCATTTAAAGCAATAAAAACTCAAATTGAGTGTCACGCCTAAACCAAAGGACTTGTGCACACATTTCAACATGTATTTAGTTCAGGTTGACCTCCTGAAGCCTAAATGATCACTAATTTGACCACACAACTCATTCCTAAGAAGATACATTCAAACTCAGAAAATGTGCTCAGCTCGGCCTGAAAATACATTTTAAGCAATAAAACTCAAATTGAGTGTCACGCCTAAACCAAAGGACTTATGCACACACTAAACATGTATTTAGTTCAGGTTGACCTCCTGAAGCCTAAATGAGCATTAATTTGACCACACAACTCATTCCTATGAAGATACATTCAAACTCAGAAAACGTGCTCAATTCGGCCTGAAAGTGCATTTAAAGCAATAAAAACTCAAAATTGAGTGTCACGCCTAAACATAAGGAATTATGCACACACTTCAACAAGTATTTAGTTCAGGATAACCTCCTGAAGCCTAAATGAGCATTAATTTGACCACACAACTCATTCCTATGAAGATACATTCAAAGTCATAAAACGTGGTCAGCTCGGCCTGAAAATGCATTTAAAGCAATAAAAACTCAAATTGAGTGTCACGCCTAAAGCAAAGGACTTATGCGAACACTTCAACATGTATTTTGTTCAGGATGATCCCCTGAAGCCTAAATGAGCATTAATTTAACCACACAACTCATTCCTATAAGATACATTCAAACTCAGAAAACGTGCTCAGCTCGGCCTGAAAATGCATTTAAAACAAATACAACTCAAATTGAGTGTCACGCATAAACCAAAGGTTTTATGCACACATTTGAACATGCATTTTGTTCAGGTTGACCTCCTGAAGCCTAAATGACAATTAATTTGATCACACAACTCATTTTTATGAAGATACATTCAAACTCAGAAAATGTGCTCAGCTCGGCCTGAAAATACATTTTAAGCAATAAAACTCAAATTGAGTGTCACGCCAAAACCAAAGGACTTATGCATACAGTCAACATGTATTTAGTTCAGGTTGACCTCCTGAAGCCTAAATGAGCATTAATTTGACCGCAAAACTCATTCCTATGAAGATACATTCAAAGTCAAAAAATGTGCTCAGCTCGGTCTGAAAATGCATTTAAAGCAATAAAAACTCAAATTGAGTGTCACGCCTAAAGCAAAGGACTTATGCACACACTTCAACATGTATTTTTTTCAGGTTGGCTTCCTGAAGCCTAAGTGACAATTAATTTGATCACACAACTCATTTTTATGAAGATACATTCAAAGTCATAAAACGTGGTCAGCTCGGCCTGAAAATGCATTTAAAGCAATAAAAACTCAAATTGAGTGTCACGCCTAAACCAAAGGACTTGTGCACACATTTCAACATGTATTTAGTTCAGGTTGACCTCCTGAAGCCTAAATGATCACTAATTTGACCACACAACTCATTCCTAAGAAGATACATTCAAACTCAGAAAATGTGCTCAGCTCGGCCTGAAAATACATTTTAAGCAATAAAACTCAAATTGAGTGTCACGCCTAAACCAAAGGACTTATGCACACACTAAACATGTATTTAGTTCAGGTTGACCTCCTGAAGCCTAAATGAGCATTAATTTGACCACACAACTCATTCCTATGAAGATACATTCAAACTCAGAAAACGTGCTCAATTCGGCCTGAAAGTGCATTTAAAGCAATAAAAACTCAAAATTGAGTGTCACGCCTAAACATAAGGAATTATGCACACACTTCAACAAGTATTTAGTTCAGGATAACCTCCTGAAGCCTAAATGAGCATTAATTTGACCACACAACTCATTCCTATGAAGATACATTCAAACTCAGAAAACGTGCTCAACTCGGTCTGAAAATGCATTTTAAGCAATAAAAACTCAAATTGAGTGTCACGCCTAAAGCAAAGGACTTATGCGAACACTTCAACATGTATTTTGTTCAGGATGATCCCCTGAAGCCTAAATGAGCATTAATTTAACCACACAACTCATTCCTATAAGATACATTCAAACTCAGAAAACGTGCTCAGCTCGGCCTGAAAATGCATTTAAAACAAATACAACTCAAATTGAGTGTCACGCATAAACCAAAGGTTTTATGCACACATTTGAACATGCATTTTGTTCAGGTTGACCTCCTGAAGCCTAAATGACAATTAATTTGATCACACAACTCATTTTTATGAAGATACATTCAAACTCAGAAAATGTGCTCAGCTCGGCCTGAAAATACATTTTAAGCAATAAAACTCAAATTGAGTGTCACGCCAAAACCAAAGGACTTATGCATACAGTCAACATGTATTTAGTTCAGGTTGACCTCCTGAAGCCTAAATGAGCATTAATTTGACCGCAAAACTCATTCCTATGAAGATACATTCAAAGTCAAAAAATGTGCTCAGCTCGGTCTGAAAATGCATTTAAAGCAATAAAAACTCAAATTGAGTGTCACGCCTAAAGCAAAGGACTTATGCACACACTTCAACAAGTATTTAGTTCAGGATAACCTCCTGAAGCCTAAATGAGCATTAATTTGACCACACAACTCATTCCTATGAAGATACATTCAAACTCAGAAAATGTGCTCAGCTCGGCCTGAAAATGCATTTAAAATAAATAAAAATCAAATTGAGTGTCACGCATAAACCAAAGGTTTTATGCACACATTTCAACACGTATTTAGTTCAGGTTGACCTCCTGAAGCCTAAATGACAATTAATTTGACCACACAACTCATTCCTATGAAGATGCATTCAAACTCAGAAAATGTGCTCAACTCGGTCTGAAAATGCATTTTAAGCAATAAAAACTCAAATTGAGTGTCACGCCTAAAGCAAAGGACTTATGCGCACACTTCAACATGTATTTTGTTCAGGATGATCCCCTGAAGCCTAAATAAGCATTAATTTAACCACACAACTCATTCCTATAAGATACATTCAAACTCAGAAAACGTGCTCAGCTCGGCCTGAAAATGCATTTAAAACAAATACAACTCAAATTGAGTGTCACGCATTAACCAAAGGTTTTATGCACACATTTGAACATGCATTTTGTTCAGGTTGACCTCCTGAAGCCTAAATGACAATTAATTTGATCACACAACTCATTTTTATGAAGATACATTCTAACTCAGAAAATGTGCTCAGCTCGGCCTGAAAATACATTTTAAGCAATAAAACTCAAATTGAGTGTCACGCCAAAACCAAAGGACTTATGCATACAGTCAACATGTATTTAGTTCAGGTTGACCTCCTGAAGCCTAAATGAGCATTAATTTGACCGCAAAACTCATTCCTATGAAGATACATTCAAAGTCAAAAAATGTGCTCAGCTCGGTCTGAAAATGCATTTAAAGCAATAAAAACTCAAATTGAGTGTCACGCCTAAAGCAAAGGACTTATGCACACACTTCAACATGTATTTTGTTCAGGTTGACCTCCTGAAGCCTAAATGACAATTAATTTGATCACACAACTCATTTTTATGAAGATACATTCAAAGTCATAAAACGTGCTCAGCTCGGCCTGAAAATGCATTTAAAGCAATAAAAACTCAAATTGAGTGTCACGCCTAAACCAATGGACTTGTGCACAAATTTCAACATGTATTTAGTTCAGGTTGACCTCCTGAAGCCTAAATGACAATTAATTTGACTACACAACTCATTCCTATGAAGATACATTCAAAATCAAAAAACGGGCTCAGCTCGGCCTAAAAATGCATTTAAAACAAATACAACTCAAATTGAGTGTCACACATAAACCAAAGGTTTTATGCACACATTTGAACATGCATTTTGTTCAGGTTGACCTCCCGATGACTAAATGAGCATTAATTTGACTACACAACTCATTCCTATGAAGATACATTCAAAATCAAAAAACGGGCTCAGCTCGGCCTAAAAATGCATTTAAAACAAATACAACTCAAATTGAGTGTCACGCATAAACCAAAGGTTTTATGCACACATTTGAACATGCATTTTGTTCAGGTTGACCTCCTGAAGCCTAAATGAGCATTAATTTGACCACACAACTCATTCCTATGAAGATACATTCAAACTCAGAAAACGTGCTCAATTCGGCCTGAAAGTGCATTTAAAGCAATGAAATCTCAAAATTGAGTGTCACGCCTAAACATAAGGACTTATGCACACACTTCAACATGTATTTAGTTCAGGATAACCTCCTTAAGCCTGAATGAGCATTAATTTGACCACACAACTCATTCCTATGAAGATTCATTCAAACTCAGAAAATGTGCTCAGCTCGGCCTGAAAATGCATTTAAAATAAATAAAACTCAAATTGAGTGTCACGCGTAAACCAAAGGTTTTATGCACACATTTCAACACGTATTTAGTTCAGGTTGACCTCCTGAAGCCTAAATGACAATTAATTTGACTACGCAACTCATTCCTATGAAGATACATTCAAAATCAAAAAACGTGCTCAGCTCGGACTGAAAATGCATTTAAAGCAATAAAAACTCAAATTGAGTGTCACGCGTAAACCAAAGGTTTTATGTACACATTTCAACACATATTTAGTTCAGGTTAACCTCCTGAAGCCTAAATGAGAATTACTTTGACCACACAACTCATTCCTATGAAGATACATTCAAACTCAGAAAACGTGCTCAGCTCGGCCTGAAAATGCATTTAAAATAAATAAAACTCAAATTGAGTGTCACGCGTAAACCAAAGGTTTTATGTACACATTTCAACACATATTTAGTTCAGGTTAACCTCCTGAAGCCTAAATGAGAATTACTTTGACCACACAACTCATTCCTATGAAGATACATTCAAACTCAGAAAACGTGCTCAGCTCAGCATTAATTTGACCACACAACTCATTCCTATGAAGATACATTCAAACTCAGAAAACGTGCTCAATTCGGCCTGAAAGTGCATTTAAAGCAATAAAAACTCAAAATTGAGTGTCACACCTACACATAAGGACTTATGCACACACTTCAACATGTATTTAGTTCAGGATAACCTCCTGAAGCCTAAATGAGCATTAATTTGACCACACAACTCATTCCTATGAAGATACATTCAAACTCAGAAAATGTGCTCAGCTCGGCCTGAAAATACATTTTAAGCAATAAAACTCAAATTGAGTGTCACGCCTAAACCAAAGGACTTATGCACACACTTCAACATGTATTTTGTTCAGGATGATCCCCTGAAGCCTAAATGAGCATTAATTTAACCACACAACTCATTCCTATAAGATACATTCAAACTCAGAAAACGTTCTCAGCTCGGCCTGAAAATACATTTTAAGCAATAAAATTCAAAATTGAGTGTCACGCCTAAACCAAAGGACTTATGCACACACTTCAACATGTATTTTGTTCAGGATGACTTCCTGATGACTAAATGAGCATTAATTTGACCTCACAACTTATTCCTATGAAGATACATTCAAAGTCAAAAAAACGTGCTAAGCTCAGCCTGAAAATGCATTTAAAGCAATAAAAACTCAAATTGAGTGTCACGCCTAAACCAAAGGACTTATGCACACAATCAACATGTATTTAGTTCAGGTTGACCTCCTGAAGCCTAAATGAGCATTAATTTGACCGCACAACTCATTACTATGAAGATACATTCAAAGTAAAAAAATGTGTTTAGCTCAGTCTGAAAATGCATTTAAAGCAATAAAAACTCAAATTGAGTATCACGCCTAAAGCAAAGGACTTATGCACACTCTTCAACATGTATTTTGTTCAGGTTGACCTCCTGAAGCCCAAATGACAATTAATTTGATCACACAACTCATTTTTATGAAGATACATTCAAACTCAGAAAACGTTCTCGACTCAGCCTGAAAATGTATTTAAAGCAATAAAAACTCAAATTGAGTGTCACGCCTAAACCAAAGGACTTATGCACACATTTCAACATGTATTTAGTTCAGGTTGACCTCCTGAAGCCTAAATGACAATTAATTTGACCACACAACTCATTCCGATGAAGATACATTCAAACTCAAAAAATGTGCTCAGCTCGGCCTGAAAATGCATTTAAAATAAATAAAACTCAAATTGAGTGTCACACGTAAACCAAAGGTTTTATGCACACATTTCAACACGTATTTAGTTCAGGTTGACCTCCTGAAGCCTAAATGACAATTACTTTGACCTCACAACTTATTCCTATGAAGATACATTCAAAGTAAAAAAAAACGTGCTCAGCTCGGCATGAAAATGCATTTAAAGCAATAAAAATTCAAATTGAGTGTCACGACTAAACCAAAGGACTTATGCACACACTTCAACATGTATTTAGTTCAGGATAACCTCCTGAAGCCTAAATGAGCATTAATTTGACCACACAACTCATTCCTATGAAGATACATTCAAACTCAGAAAATTAGCTCAGCTCGGCCTGAAAATACATTTTAAGCAATAAAACTCAAATTGAGTGTCACGCCTAAACCAAAGGACTTATGCACACACTTCAACATGTATTTTGTTCAGGATGATCCCCTGAAGCCTAAATGAGCATTAATTTAACCACACAACTCATTCCTATAAGATACATTCAAACTCAGAAAACGTTCTCAGCTCGGCCTGAAAATACATTTTAAGCAATAAAATTCAAAATTGAGTGTCACGCCTAAACCAAAGGACTTATGCACACACTTCAACATGTATTTTGTTCAGGATGACTTCCTGATGACTAAATGAGCATTAATTTGACCTCACAACTTATTCCTATGAAGATACATTCAAAGTCAAAAAAACGTGCTAAGCTCAGCCTGAAAATGCATTTAAAGCAATAAAAATTCACATTGAGTGTCACGCCTAAACCAAAGGACTTATGCACACAATTCAACATGTATTTAGTTCAGGTTGACCTCCTGAAGCCTAAATGACCATTAATTTGATCACACAACTCATTCACATGATGAAACATTCACAGTCAGAAAACGTGCTCAGCTCGGCCTGAAAATGCATTTAAAACAAATACAACTCAAATTGAGTGTCACGCATAAACCAAAGGTTTTATGCACACATTTGAACATGCATTTTGTTCAGGTTGACCTCCTGATGACCAAATGAGCATTAATTTTACCACACAACTCATTCCTATAAAGATACATTCAAAGTCAGAAAACGTGCTCAGCTCAGCATTAATTTGACCACACAACTCATTCCTATGAAGATACATTCAAACTCAGAAAATGTGCTCAGCTCGGCCTGAAAATACATTTTAAACAATAAAACTCAAATTGAGTGTCACGCCAAAAACAAAGGACTTATGCACACACTCAACATGTATTTAGTTCAGGTTGACCTCCTGAAGCCTAAATGACAATTGCTTTGACCTCACAACTTATTCCTATGAAGATACATTCAAAGTCAAAAAAACGTGCTCTGCTCGGCCTGAAAATGCATTTAAAGCAATAAAAACTCAAATTGAGTGTCACGCCTAAAGCAAAGGACTTATGCACACACTTCAACTTGTATTTTGTTCAGGTTGACCTCCTGAAGCCTAAATGACAATTAATTTGATCACACAACTCATTCCTATGAAGATACATTCAAACTCAGAAAATGTGCTCAGCTCGGCCTGAAAATGCATTTAAAATAAATAAAACTCAAATTGAGTGTCACGCGTAAACCAAAGGTTTTATACACATTTCAACACGTATTTAGTTCAGGTTGACCTCCTGAAGCCTAAATGACAATTGCTTTGACCTCACAACTTATTCCTATGAAGATACATTCAAAGTCAAAAAAACGTGCTCTGCTCGGCCTGAAAATGCATTTAAAGCAATAAAAACTCAAATTGAGTGTCACGCCTAAAGCAAAGGACTTATGCACACACTTCAACTTGTATTTTGTTCAGGTTGACCTCCTGAAGCCTAAATGACAATTAATTTGATCACACAACTCATTCCTATGAAGATACATTCAAACTCAGAAAATGTGCTCAGCTCGGCCTGAAAATGCATTTAAAATAAATAAAACTCAAATTGAGTGTCACGCGTAAACCAAAGGTTTTATGCACACATTTCAACACGTATTTAGTTCAGGTTGACCTCCTGAAGCCTAAATGAGCATTAATTTGACCACACAACTCATTCCTATGAATATACATTCAAAGTCAGAAAATGTGCTCAGCTCGGCCTGAAACTGCATTTAAAGCAATAAAAATTCAAATTGAGTGTCACGCCTAAACCAAAGGACTTATGCACACAATCAACATGTATTTAGTTCAGGTTGACCTCCTGAAGCCTAAATGAGCATTAATTTGACCGCACAACTCATTCCGATGAAGATACATTCAAACTCAGAAAATGTGCTCAGCTCGGCCTGAAAATACATTTTAAGCAATAAAACTCAAATTGAGTGTCACGCCTAAACCAAAGGACTTATGCACACAATCAACATGTATTTAGTTCAGGTTGACCTCCTGAAGCCTAAATGAGCATTAATTTGACCGCACAACTCATTACTATGAAGATACATTCAAAGTAAAAAAATGTGTTTAGCTCAGTCTGAAAATGCATTTAAAGCAATAAAAACTCAAATTGAGTATCACGCCTAAAGCAAAGGACTTATGCACACTCTTCAACATGTATTTTGTTCAGGTTGACCTCCTGAAGCCCAAATAACAATTAATTTGATCACACAACTCATTTTTATGAAGATACATTCAAACTCAGAAAACGTTCTCGACTCAGCCTGAAAATGTATTTAAAGCAATAAAAACTCAAATTGAGTGTCACGCCTAAACCAAAGGACTTATGCACACATTTCAACATGTATTTAGTTCAGGTTGACCTCCTGAAGCCTAAATGACAATTAATTTGACCACACAACTCATTCCGATGAAGATACATTCAAACTCAAAAAATGTGCTCAGCTCGGCCTGAAAATGCATTTAAAATAAATAAAACTCAAATTGAGTGTCACGCGTAAACCAAAGGTTTTATGCACACATTTCAACACGTATTTAGTTCAGGTTGACCTCCTGAAGCCTAAATGACAATTACTTTGACCTCACAACTTATTCCTATGAAGATACATTCAAAGTAAAAAAAAACGTGCTCAGCTCGGCATGAAAATGCATTTAAAGCAATAAAAATTCAAATTGAGTGTCACGACTAAACCAAAGGACTTATGCACACACTTCAACATGTATTTAGTTCAGGATAACCTCCTGAAGCCTAAATGAGCATTAATTTGACCACACAACTCATTCCTATGAAGATACATTCAAACTCAGAAAATGTGCTCAGCTCGGCCTGAAAATACATTTTAAGCAATAAAACTCAAATTGAGTGTCACGCCAAAACCAAAGGACTTATGCATACAGTCAACATGTATTTAGTTCAGGTTGACCTCCTGAAGCCTAAATGAGCATTAATTTGACCGCAAAACTCATTCCTATGAAGATACATTCAAAGTCAAAAAATGTGCTCAGCTCGGTCTGAAAATGCATTTAAAGCAATAAAAACTCAAATTGAGTGTCACGCCTAAACCAAAGGACTTATGCACACATTTCAACATGTATTTAGTTCAGGTTGACCTCCTGAAGCCTAAATGACAATTAATTTGACCACACAACTCATTCCGATGAAGATACATTCAAACTCAAAAAATGTGCTCAGCTCGGCCTGAAAATGCATTTAAAATAAATAAAACTCAAATTGAGTGTCACGCGTAAACCAAAGGTTTTATGCACACATTTCAACACGTATTTAGTTCAGGTTGACCTCCTGAAGCCTAAATGACAATTACTTTGACCTCACAACTTATTCCTATGAAGATACATTCAAAGTAAAAAAAAACGTGCTCAGCTCGGCATGAAAATGCATTTAAAGCAATAAAAATTCAAATTGAGTGTCACGACTAAACCAAAGGACTTATGCACACACTTCAACATGTATTTAGTTCAGGATAACCTCCTGAAGCCTAAATGAGCATTAATTTGACCACACAACTCATTCCTATGAAGATACATTCAAACTCAGAAAATGTGCTCAGCTCGGCCTGAAAATACATTTTAAGCAATAAAACTCAAATTGAGTGTCACGCCAAAACCAAAGGACTTATGCATACAGTCAACATGTATTTAGTTCAGGTTGACCTCCTGAAGCCTAAATGAGCATTAATTTGACCGCAAAACTCATTCCTATGAAGATACATTCAAAGTCAAAAAATGTGCTCAGCTCGGTCTGAAAATGCATTTAAAGCAATAAAAACTCAAATTGAGTGTCACGCCTAAAGCAAAGGACTTATGCACACACTTCAACATGTATTTTTTTCAGGTTGGCCTCCTGAAGCCTAAGTGACAATTAATTTGATCACACAACTCATTTTTATGAAGATACATTCAAAGTCATAAAACGTGGTCAGCTCGGCCTGAAAATGCATTTAAAGCAATAAAAACTCAAATTGAGTGTCACGCCTAAACCAAAGGACTTGTGCACACATTTCAACATGTATTTAGTTCAGGTTGACCTCCTGAAGCCTAAATGATCACTAATTTGACCACACAACTCATTCCTAAGAAGATACATTCAAACTCAGAAAATGTGCTCAGCTCGGCCTGAAAATACATTTTAAGCAATAAAACTCAAATTGAGTGTCACGCCTAAACCAAAGGACTTATGCACACACTAAACATGTATTTAGTTCAGGTTGACCTCCTGAAGCCTAAATGAGCATTAATTTGACCACACAACTCATTCCTATGAAGATACATTCAAACTCAGAAAACGTGCTCAATTCGGCCTGAAAGTGCATTTAAAGCAATAAAAACTCAAAATTGAGTGTCACGCCTAAACATAAGGAATTATGCACACACTTCAACAAGTATTTAGTTCAGGATAACCTCCTGAAGCCTAAATGAGCATTAATTTGACCACACAACTCATTCCTATGAAGATACATTCAAACTCAGAAAACGTGCTCAACTCGGTCTGAAAATGCATTTTAAGCAATAAAAACTCAAATTGAGTGTCACGCCTAAAGCAAAGGACTTATGCGAACACTTCAACATGTATTTTGTTCAGGATGATCCCCTGAAGCCTAAATGAGCATTAATTTAACCACACAACTCATTCCTATAAGATACATTCAAACTCAGAAAACGTGCTCAGCTCGGCCTGAAAATGCATTTAAAACAAATACAACTCAAATTGAGTGTCACGCATAAACCAAAGGTTTTATGCACACATTTGAACATGCATTTTGTTCAGGTTGACCTCCTGAAGCCTAAATGACAATTAATTTGATCACACAACTCATTTTTATGAAGATACATTCAAACTCAGAAAATGTGCTCAGCTCGGCCTGAAAATACATTTTAAGCAATAAAACTCAAATTGAGTGTCACGCCAAAACCAAAGGACTTATGCATACAGTCAACATGTATTTAGTTCAGGTTGACCTCCTGAAGCCTAAATGAGCATTAATTTGACCGCAAAACTCATTCCTATGAAGATACATTCAAAGTCAAAAAATGTGCTCAGCTCGGTCTGAAAATGCATTTAAAGCAATAAAAACTCAAATTGAGTGTCACGCCTAAAGCAAAGGACTTATGCACACACTTCAACATGTATTTTTTTCAGGTTGGCCTCCTGAAGCCTAAGTGACAATTAATTTGATCACACAACTCATTTTTATGAAGATACATTCAAAGTCATAAAACGTGCTCAGCTCGGCCTGAAAATGCATTTAAAGCAATAAAAACTCAAATTGAGTGTCACGCCTAAACCAAAGGACTTGTGCACACATTTCAACATGTATTTAGTTCAGGTTGACCTCCTGAAGCCTAAATGATCACTAATTTGACCACACAACTCATTCCTAAGAAGATACATTCAAACTCAGAAAATGTGCTCAGCTCGGCCTGAAAATACATTTTAAGCAATAAAACTCAAATTGAGTGTCACGCCTAAACCAAAGGACTTATGCACACACTAAACATGTATTTAGTTCAGGTTGACCTCCTGAAGCCTAAATGAGCATTAATTTGACCACACAACTCATTCCTATGAAGATACATTCAAACTCAGAAAACGTGCTCAATTCGGCCTGAAAGTGCATTTAAAGCAATAAAAACTCAAAATTGAGTGTCACGCCTAAACATAAGGACTTATGCACACATTTCAACAAGTATTTAGTTCAGGATAACCTCCTGAAGCCTAAATGAGCATTAATTTGACCACACAACTCATTCCTATGAAGATACATTCAAACTCAGAAAATGTGCTCAGCTCGGCCTGAAAATGCATTTAAAATAAATAAAAATCAAATTGAGTGTCACGCGTAAACCAAAGGTTTTATGCACACATTTCAACACGTATTTAGTTCAGGTTGACCTCCTGAAGCCTAAATGACAATTAATTTGACCACACAACTCATTCCTATGAAGATGCATTCAAACTCAGAAAATGTGCTCAACTCGGTCTGAAAATGCATTTTAAGCAATAAAAACTCAAATTGAGTGTCACGCCTAAAGCAAAGGACTTATGCACACACTTCAACATGTATTTTGTTCAGGTTGACCTCCTGAAGCCTAAATGACAATTAATTTGATCACACAACTCATTTTTATGAAGATACATTCAAAGTCATAAAACGTGCTCAGCTCGGCCTGAAAATGCATTTAAAGCAATAAAAACTCAAATTGAGTGTCACGCCTAAACCAATGGACTTGTGCACAAATTTCAACATGTATTTAGTTCAGGTTGACCTCCTGAAGCCTAAATGACAATTAATTTGACTACACAACTCATTCCTATGAAGATACATTCAAAATCAAAAAACGGGCTCAGCTCGGCCTAAAAATGCATTTAAAACAAATACAACTCAAATTGAGTGTCACACATAAACCAAAGGTTTTATGCACACATTTGAACATGCATTTTGTTCAGGTTGACCTCCCGATGACTAAATGAGCATTAATTTGACCACACAACTCATTCCTATAAAGATATACTCAAAGTCAGAAAACGTGCTCAGCTCAGCATTAATTTGACCACACAACTCATTCCTATGAAGATACATTCAAACTCAGAAAATGTGCTCAGCTCGGCCTGAAAATGCATTTAAAATAAATAAAAATCAAATTGAGTGTCACGCGTAAACCAAAGGTTTTATGCACACATTTCAACACGTATTTAGTTCAGGTTGACCTCCTGAAGCCTAAATGACAATTAATTTGACCACACAACTCATTCCTATGAAGATGCATTCAAAATTAAGAAAATGTGCTCAACTCGGTCTCAAAATGCATTTTAAGCAATAAAAACTCAAATTGAGTGTCACGCCTAAAGCAAAGGACTTATGCGCACACTTCAACATGTATTTTGTTCAGGATGATCCCCTGAAGCCTAAATGAGCATTAATTTAACCACACAACTCATTCCTATAAGATACATTCAAACTCAGAAAACGTGCTCAGCTCGGCCTGAAAATGCATTTAAAACAAATACAACTCAAATTGAGTGTCACGCATTAACCAAAGGTTTTATGCACACATTTGAACATGCATTTTGTTCAGGTTGACCTCCTGAAGCCTAAATGACAATTAATTTGATCACACAACTCATTTTTATGAAGATACATTCAAACTCAGAAAATGTGCTCAGCTCGGCCTGAAAATACATTTTAAGCAATAAAAGTCAAATTGAGTGTCAGGCCAAAACCAAAGGACTTATGCATACAGTCAACATGTATTTAGTTCAGGTTGACCTCCTGAAGCCTAAATGAGCATTAATTTGACCGCAAAACTCATTCCTATGAAGATACATTCAAAGTCAAAAAATGTGCTCAGCTCGGTCTGAAAATGCATTTAAAGCAATAAAAACTCAAATTGAGTGTCACGCCTAAAGCAAAGGACTTATGCACACACTTCAACATGTATTTTGTTCAGGTTGACCTCCTGAAGCCTAAATGACAATTAATTTGATCACACAACTCATTTTTATGAAGATACATTCAAAGTCATAAAACGTGCTCAGCTCGGCCTGAAAATGCATTTAAAGCAATAAAAACTCAAATTGAGTGTCACGCCTAAACCAATGGACTTGTGCACAAATTTCAACATGTATTTAGTTCAGGTTGACCTCCTGAAACCTAAATGAGCATTAATTTGACCACACAACTCATTCCTCTGAAGATACATTCAAACTCAGAAAATGGGCTCAGCTCGGCCTGAAAATGCATTTAAAATAAATAAAACTCAAACTGAGTGTCACGCGTAAACCAAAGGTTTTATGCACACATTTCAACACGCATTTAGTTCAGGTTGACCTCCTGAAGCCTAAATGACAATTAATTTGACTACACAACTCATTCCTATGAAGATACATTCAAAATCAAAAAACGGGCTCAGCTCGGCCTAAAAATGCATTTAAAACAAATACAACTCAAATTGAGTGTCACACATAAACCAAAGGTTTTATGCACACATTTGAACATGCATTTTGTTCAGGTTGACCTCCCGATGACTAAATGAGCATTAATTTGACCACACAACTCATTCCTATAAAGATATACTCAAAGTCAGAAAACGTGCTCAGCTCAGCATTAATTTGACCACACAACTCATTCCTCTGAAGATACATTCAAACTCAGAAAATGGGCTCAGCTCGGCCTGAAAATGCATTTAAAATAAATAAAACTCAAATTGAGTGTCACGCGTAAACCAAAGGTTTTATGCACACATTTCAACACGTATTTAGTTCAGGTTGACCTCCTGAAGCCTAAATGACAATTAATTTGACCACACAACTCATTCCTATGAAGATGCATTCAAACTCAGAAAATGTGCTCAACTCGGTCTGAAAATGCATTTTAAGCAATAAAAACTCAAATTGAGTGTCACGCCTAAAGCAAAGGACTTATGCGCACACATCAACATGAATTTAGTTCAGGATGACCTCCTGAAGCCTAAATGAGCATTAATTTGATCACACAACTCATTCCTATGAAGATACATTCAAAGTCATAAAACATGCTCAGCTCGGCCTGAAAATGCATTTAAAGCAATAAAAACTCAAAATGAGTGTCACGCCTAAACCAAAGGGCTTATGCACACATTTCAACATGTATTTAGTTCAGGTTGACCTCCTGAAGCCTAAATGACAATTAATTTGACTACACAACTCATTCCTATGAAGATACATTCAAACTCAGAAAACGTGCTCAGCTCGGCCTGAAAATGCATTTAAAACAAATACAACTCAAATTGAGTGTCACGCATAAACCAAAGGTTTTATGCACACATTTGAACATGCATTTTGTTCAGGTTGACCTCCTGATGACTAAATGAGCATTAATTTGACCACACAACTCATTCCTATAAAGATACATTCAAAGTCAGAAAACGTGCTCAGCTCAGCATTAATTTGACCATACAACTCATTCCTATGAAGATACATTCAAACTCAGAAAATGTGCTCAGCTCGGCCTGAAAATACATTTTAAGCAATAAAACTCAAATTGAGTGTCACGCCAAAACCAAAGGACTTATGCATACAGTCAACATGTATTTAGTTCAGGTTGACCTCCTGAAGCCTAAATGAGCATTAATTTGACCGCAAAACTCATTCCTATGAAGATACATTCAAAGTCAAAAAATGTGCTCAGCTCGGTCTGAAAATGCATTTAAAGCAATAAAAACTCAAATTGAGTGTCACGCCTAAAGCAAAGGACTTATGCACACACTTCAACATGTATTTTGTTCAGGTTGACCTCCTGAAGCCTAAATGACAATTAATTTGATCACACAACTCATTTTTATGAAGATACATTCAAAGTCATAAAACGTGCTCAGCTCGGCCTGAAAATGCATTTAAAGCAATAAAAACTCAAATTGAGTGTCACGCCTAAACCAATGGACTTGTGCACAAATTTCAACATGTATTTAGTTCAGGTTGACCTCCTGAAACCTAAATGAGCATTAATTTGACCACACAACTCATTCCTCTGAAGATACATTCAAACTCAGAAAATGGGCTCAGCTCGGCCTGAAAATGCATTTAAAATAAATAAAACTCAAATTGAGTGTCACGCGTAAACCAAAGGTTTTATGCACACATTTCAACACGCATTTAGTTCAGGTTGACCTCCTGAAGCCTAAATGACAATTAATTTGACTACACAACTCATTCCTATGAAGATACATTCAAAATCAAAAAACGGGCTCAGCTCGGCCTAAAAATGCATTTAAAACAAATACAACTCAAATTGAGTGTCACGCATAAACCAAAGGTTTTATGCACACATTTGAACATGCATTTTGTTCAGGTTGACCTCCTGAAGCCTAAATGAGCATTAATTTGACCACACAACTCATTCCTATGAAGATACATTCAAACTCAGAAAACGTGCTCAATTCGGCCTGAAAGTGCATTTAAAGCAATGAAATCTCAAAATTGAGTGTCACGCCTAAACATAAGGACTTATGCACACACTTCAACATGTATTTAGTTCAGGATAACCTCCTTAAGCCTGAATGAGCATTAATTTGACCACACAACTCATTCCTATGAAGATTCATTCAAACTCAGAAAATGTGCTCAGCTCGGCCTGAAAATGCATTTAAAATAAATAAAACTCAAATTGAGTGTCACGCGTAAACCAAAGGTTTTATGCACACATTTCAACACGTATTTAGTTCAGGTTGACCTCCTGAAGCCTAAATGACAATTAATTTGACTACGCAACTCATTCCTATGAAGATACATTCAAAATCAAAAAACGTGCTCAGCTCGGACTGAAAATGCATTTAAAGCAATAAAAATTCTAATTGAGTGTAACGCCTAAACCAAATGACTTATGCACACACTTCAACATGTATTTAGTTCAGGTTGACCTCCTGAAGCCTAAATGAGCATTAATTTGACCACACAACTCATTCCTATGAAGATACATTTAAAGTCAGAAAATGTGCTCACCTCGGCCTGAAAATGCATTTAAAATAAATAAAACTCAAATTGAGTGTCACGCGTAAACCAAAGGTTTTATGTACACATTTCAACACATATTTAGTTCAGGTTAACCTCCTGAAGCCTAAATGAGAATTACTTTGACCACACAACTCATTCCTATGAAGATACATTCAAACTCAGAAAACGTGCTCAGCTCAGCATTAATTTGACCACACAACTCATTCCTATGAAGATACATTCAAACTCAGAAAACGTGCTCAATTCGGCCTGAAAGTGCATTTAAAGCAATAAAAACTCAAAATTGAGTGTCACGCCTACACATAAGGACTTATGCACACACTTCAACATGTATTTAGTTCAGGATAACCTCCTGAAGCCTAAATGAGCATTAATTTGACCACACAACTCATTCCTATGAAGATACATTCAAACTCAGAAAATGTGCTCAGCTCGGCCTGAAAATACATTTTAAGCAATAAAACTCAAATTGAGTGTCACGCCTAAACCAAAGGACTTATGCACACACTTCAACATGTATTTTGTTCAGGATGATCCCCTGAAGCCTAAATGAGCATTAATTTAACCACACAACTCATTCCTATAAGATACATTCAAACTCAGAAAACGTTCTCAGCTCGGCCTGAAAATACATTTTAAGCAATAAAATTCAAAATTGAGTGTCACGCCTAAACCAAAGGACTTATGCACACACTTCAACATGTATTTTGTTCAGGATGACTTCCTGATGACTAAATGAGCATTAATTTGACCTCACAACTTATTCCTATGAAGATACATTCAAAGTCAAAAAAACGTGCTAAGCTCAGCCTGAAAATGCATTTAAAGCAATAAAAATTCACATTGAGTGTCACGCCTAAACCAAAGGACTTATGCACACAATTCAACATGTATTTAGTTCAGGTTGACCTCCTGAAGCCTAAATGACCATTAATTTGATCACACAACTCATTCACATGATGAAACATTCACAGTCAGAAAACGTGCTCAGCTCGGCCTGAAAATGCATTTAAAACAAATACAACTCAAATTGAGTGTCACGCATAAACCAAAGGTTTTATGCACACATTTGAACATGCATTTTGTTCAGGTTGACCTCCTGATGACCAAATGAGCATTAATTTGACCACACAACTCATTCCTATAAAGATACATTCAAAGTCAGAAAACGTGCTCAGCTCAGCATTAATTTGACCACACAACTCATTCCTATGAAGATACATTCAAACTCAGAAAATGTGCTCAGCTCGGCCTGAAAATACATTTTAAACAATAAAACTCAAATTGAGTGTCACGCCAAAAACAAAGGACTTATGCACACACTCAACATGTATTTAGTTCAGGTTGACCTCCTGAAGCCTAAATGACAATTGCTTTGACCTCACAACTTATTCCTATGAAGATACATTCAAAGTCAAAAAAACGTGCTCTGCTCGGCCTGAAAATGCATTTAAAGCAATAAAAACTCAAATTGAGTGTCACGCCTAAAGCAAAGGACTTATGCACACACTTCAACTTGTATTTTGTTCAGGTTGACCTCCTGAAGCCTAAATGACAATTAATTTGATCACACAACTCATTCCTATGAAGATACATTCAAACTCAGAAAATGTGCTCAGCTCGGCCTGAAAATGCATTTAAAATAAATAAAACTCAAATTGAGTGTCACGCGTAAACCAAAGGTTTTATACACATTTCAACACGTATTTAGTTCAGGTTGACCTCCTGAAGCCTAAATGACAATTGCTTTGACCTCACAACTTATTCCTATGAAGATACATTCAAAGTCAAAAAAACGTGCTCTGCTCGGCCTGAAAATGCATTTAAAGCAATAAAAACTCAAATTGAGTGTCACGCCTAAAGCAAAGGACTTATGCACACACTTCAACTTGTATTTTGTTCAGGTTGACCTCCTGAAGCCTAAATGACAATTAATTTGATCACACAACTCATTCCTATGAAGATACATTCAAACTCAGAAAATGTGCTCAGCTCAGCCTGAAAATGCATTTAAAATAAATAAAACTCAAATTGAGTGTCACGCGTAAACCAAAGGTTTTATGCACACATTTCAACACGTATTTAGTTCAGGTTGACCTCCTGAAGCCTAAATGAGCATTAATTTGACCACACAACTCATTCCTATGAATATACATTCAAAGTCAGAAAATGTGCTCAGCTCGGCCTGAAACTGCATTTAAAGCAATAAAAATTCAAATTGAGTGTCACGCCTAAACCAAAGGACTTATGCACACAATCAACATGTATTTAGTTCAGGTTGACCTCCTGAAGCCTAAATGAGCATTAATTTGACCGCACAACTCATTCCGATGAAGATACATTCAAACTCAGAAAATGTGCTCAGCTCGGCCTGAAAATACATTTTAAGCAATAAAACTCAAATTGAGTGTCACGCCTAAACCAAAGGACTTATGCACACAATCAACATGTATTTAGTTCAGGTTGACCTCCTGAAGCCTAAATGAGCATTAATTTGACCGCACAACTCATTACTATGAAGATACATTCAAAGTAAAAAAATGTGTTTAGCTCAGTCTGAAAATGCATTTAAAGCAATAAAAACTCAAATTGAGTATCACGCCTAAAGCAAAGGACTTATGCACACTCTTCAACATGTATTTTGTTCAGGTTGACCTCCTGAAGCCCAAATGACAATTAATTTGATCACACAACTCATTTTTATGAAGATACATTCAAACTCAGAAAACGTTCTCGACTCAGCCTGAAAATGTATTTAAAGCAATAAAAACTCAAATTGAGTGTCACGCCTAAACCAAAGGACTTATGCACACATTTCAACATGTATTTAGTTCAGGTTGACCTCCTGAAGCCTAAATGACAATTAATTTGACCACACAACTCATTCCGATGAAGATACATTCAAACTCAAAAAATGTGCTCAGCTCGGCCTGAAAATGCATTTAAAATAAATAAAACTCAAATTGAGTGTCACGCGTAAACCAAAGGTTTTATGCACACATTTCAACACGTATTTAGTTCAGGTTGACCTCCTGAAGCCTAAATGACAATTACTTTGACCTCACAACTTATTCCTATGAAGATACATTCAAAGTAAAAAAAAAACGTGCTCAGCTCGGCATGAAAATGCATTTAAAGCAATAAAAATTCAAATTGAGTGTCACGACTAAACCAAAGGACTTATGCACACACTTCAACATGTATTTAGTTCAGGTTGACCTCCTGAAGCTTAAATGACCATTAATTTGATCACACAGCTCATTCCCATGATGATACATTCACAGTCAGAAAACGTGCTCAGCTCGGCCTGAAAATGCATTTAAAACAAATACAACTCAAATTGAGTGTCACGCATAAACCAAAGGTTTTATGCACACATTTGAACATGCATTTTGTTCAGGTTGACCTCCTGAAGCCTAAATGAGCATTAATTTGACCGCACAACTCATTCCTATGAAGATACATTCAAACTCAGAAAATGTGCTCAGCTCGGCCTGAAAATACATTTTAAGCAATAAAACTCAAATTGAGTGTCACGCCTAAACCAAAGGACTTATGCACACAATCAACATGTATTTAGTTCAGGTTGACCTCCTGAAGCCTAAATGAGCATTAATTTGACCGCACAACTCATTACTATGAAGATACATTCAAAGTAAAAAAATGTGTTTAGCTCAGTCTGAAAATGCATTTAAAGCAATAAAAACTCAAATTGAGTATCACGCCTAAAGCAAAGGACTTATGCACACTCTTCAACATGTATTTTGTTCAGGTTGACCTCCTGAAGCCCAAATGACAATTAATTTGATCACACAACTCATTTTTATGAAGATACATTCAAACTCAGAAAACGTTCTCGACTCAGCCTGAAAATGTATTTAAAGCAATAAAAACTCAAATTGAGTGTCACGCCTAAACCAAAGGACTTATGCACACATTTCAACATGTATTTAGTTCAGGTTGACCTCCTGAAGCCTAAATGAGCATTAATTGGACCACACAACTCATTCCTATGAAGATACATTCAAACTCAAAAAATGTGCTCAGCTCGGCCAGAAAATGCATTTAAAATAAATAAAACTCAAATTGAGTGTCACGCGTAAACCAAAGGTTTTATGCACACAATTCAACACGTATTTAGTTCAGGTTGACCTCCTGAAGCCTAAATGACAATTACTTTGACCTCACAACTTATTCCTATGAAGATACATTCAAAGTAAAAAAAAAACGTGCTCAGCTCGGCATGAAAATGCATTTAAAGCAATAAAAATTCAAATTGAGTGTCACGACTAAACCAAAGGACTTATGCACACACTTCAACATGTATTTAGTTCAGGTTGACCTAAGGAAGGCTAAATGACCATTAATTTGATCACACAACTCATTCCCATGATGATACATTCACAGTCAGAAAACGTAATCAGCTCAGCCTGAAAATGCATTTAAAACAAATACAACTCAAATTGAGTGTCACGCATAAACCAAAGGTTTTATGCACACATTTGAACATGCATTTTGTTCAGGTTGACCTCCTGATGACTAAATGAGCATTAATTTGACCACACAACTCATTCCTATGAAGATACATTCAAACTCAGAAAATGTGCTCAGCTCGCCCTGAAAATACATTTTAAGCAATAAAACTCAAATTGAGTGTCACGCCTAAACCAAAGGAATTATGCACACACTCAACAAGTATTTAGTTCAGGTTGACCTCCTGAACCCTAAATGAGCATTAATTTGACCGCACAACTCATTCCTATGAAGATACATTGAAAGTCAAAAAATGTGCTCAGCTTGGTCTGAAAATGCATTGAAAGAAATAAAAACTCAAATTGAGTGTCACGGCTAAAGCAAAGGACTTATGCACACACTTCAACAAGTATTTTGTTCAGGTTGACCTCCTGAAGCCTAAATGACAATTAATTTGATCACCCAACTCATTTTTATGAAGATACATTCAAAGTCATAAAACGTGCTCAGCTCGGCCTGAAAATGCATTTAAAGCAATAAAAACTCAAATTGAGTGTCACGCCTAAACCAAAGGACTTGTGCACACATTTCAACATGTATTTAGTTCAGGTTGACCTCCTGAAGCCTAAATGATCACTAATTTGACCACACAACTCATTCCTATGAAGATACATTCAAACTCAGAAAATGTGCTCAGCTCGGCCTGAAAATACATTTTAAGCAATAAAACTCAAATTGAGTGTCACGCCAAAACCAAAGGACTTATGCACACACTCAACATGTATTTAGTTCAGGTTGACCTCCTGAAGCCTAAATGAGCATTAATTTGACCGCACAACTGGATGACCCCCTAAAGCCTAAATGAGCATTAATTTGACCACAGAACTCATTCCTATGAAGATACATTCAAACTCTGAAAACGTGCTCAGCTCGGCCTGAAATTGCATTTAAAGCAATAAAAACTCAAATTGAGTGTCACGCCTAAACCAAAGGACTTGTGCACACATTTCAACATGTATTTAGTTCAGGTTGACCTCCTGGAGCCTAAATGAGCATTAATTTGACCACACAACTCATTCCTATGAAGATACATTCAAACTCAGAAAATGTGCTCAGCTCGGCCTGAAAATGCATTTAAAATAAATAAAACTCAAATTGAGTGTCACGCATAAACCAAAGGTTTTATGCACACATTTGAACATGCATTTTGTTCAGGTTGACTTCCTGATGACTAAATGAGCATTAATTTGACCACACAACTCATTCCTATAAAGATACATTCAAAGTCAGAAAACGTGCTCAGCTCAGCATTAATTTGACCACACAACTCATTCCTATAAAGATACATTCAAACTCAGAAAATGTGCTCAGCTCGGCCTGAAAATACATTTAAAGCAATAAACCTCAAATTGAGTGTCACACCTAAACCAAAGGACTTATGCACACACTCAACATGTATTTAGTTCAGGTTGACCTCCTGAAGCCTAAATGAGCATTAATTTGACCACAGAACTCATTCCTATGAAGATACATTCAAACTCAGAAAATGTGCTCAGCTCGGCCTGAAATTGCATTTAAAGCAATAAAAACTCAAATTGAGTGTCACGCCTAAACCAAAGGACTTACGCACACATTTCAACATGTATTCAGTTCAGGGTGACCTCCAGAAGCCTAAATGAGCATTAATTTGACCACACAACTCATTCCTATGAAGATACATTCAAACTCAAAAAATGTGCTCAGCTCGGCCTGAAAATGCATTTAAAATAAATAAAACTCAAATTGAGTGTCACGCGTAAACCAAAGGTTTTATGCACACATTTCAACACGTATTTAGTTCAGGTTGACCTCCTGAAGCCTAAATGACAATTACTTTGACCTCACAACTTATTCCTATGAAGATACATTCAAAGTAAAAAAAAAACGTGCTCAGCTCGGCATGAAAATGCATTTAAAGCAATAAAAATTCAAATTGAGTGTCACGACTAAACCAAAGGACTTATGCACACACTTCAACATGTATTTAGTTCAGGTTGACCTCCTGAAGCCTAAATGAGCATTAATTTGACCGCACAACTCATTCCTATGAAGATACATTCAAAGTCAAAAAATGTGCTCAGCTTGGTCTGAAAATGCATTGAAAGAAATAAAAACTCAAATTGAGTGTCACGCCTAAAGCAAAGGACTTATGCACACACTTCAACATGCATTTTGTTCAGGTTGACCTCCTGAAGCCTAAATGACAATTAATTTGATCACACAACTCATTTTTATGAAGATACATTCAAAGTCATAAAACGTGCTCAGCTCGGCCTGAAAATGCATTTAAAGCAATAAAAACTCAAATTGAGTGTCACGCCTAAACCAAAGGACTTGTGCACACATTTCAACATGTATTTAGTTCAGGTTGACCTCCTGAAGCCTAAATGATCACTAATTTAACCACACAACTCATTCCTATGAAGATACATTCAAACTCAGAAAATGTGCTCAGCTCGGCCTGAAAATACATTTTAAGCAATAAAACTCAAATTGAGTGTCACGCCAAAACCAAAGGACTTATGCACACCTCAACATGTATTTAGTTCAGGTTGACCTCCTGAAGCCTAAATGAGCATTAATTTGACCACAGAACTCATTCCTATGAAGATACATTCAAACTCTGAAAACGTGCTCAGCTCGGCCTGAAATTGCATTTAAAGCAATAAAAATTCAAATTGAGTGTCACGCCTAAACCAAAGGACTTGTGCACACATTTCAACATGTATTTAGTTCAGGTTGACCTCCTGAAGCCTAAATGAGCATTAATTTGACCACACAACTCATTCCTATGAAGATACATTCAAACTCAGAAAATGTGCTCAGCTCGGCCTGAAAATGCATTTAAAACAAATACAACTCAAATTGAATGTCACGCATAAACCAAAGGTTTTATGCACACATTTGAACATGCATTTTGTTCAGGTTGACTTCCTGATGACTAAATGAGCATTAATTTGACCACACAACTCATTCCTATAAAGATACATTCAAAGTCAGAAAATGTGCTCAGCTCGGCCTGAAAATACATTTAAAGCAATAAACCTCAAATTGAGTGTCACACCTAAACCAAAGGACTTATGCACACACTCAACATGTATTTAGTTCAGGTTGACCTCCAGAAGCCTAAATGAGCATTAATTTGACCACACAACTCATTCCTATGAAGATACATTCAAACTCAGAAAATGTGCTCAGCTCGGCCTGAAAATACATTTTAAGCAATAAAACTCAAATTGAGTGTCACGCCAAAACCAAAGGACTTATGCACACCTCAACATGTATTTAGTTCAGGTTGACCTCCTGAAGCCTAAATGAGCATTAATTTGACCACAGAACTCATTCCTATGAAGATACATTCAAACTCTGAAAACGTGCTCAGCTCGGCCTGAAATTGCATTTAAAGCAATAAAAACTCAAATTGAGTGTCACGCCTAAACCAAAGGACTTACGCACACATTTCAACATGTATTTAGTTCAGGTTGACCTCCAGAAGCCTAAATGAGCATTAATTTGACCACACAACTCATTCCTATGAAGATACATTCAAACTCAGAAAATGTGCTCAGCTCGGCCTGAAAATGCATTTAAAATAAATAAAACTCAAATTGAGTGTCACGCGTAAACCAAAGGTTTTATGCACACATTTCAACACGCATTTAGTTCAGGTTGACCTCCTGAAGCCTAAATGACAATTAATTTGACTACACAACTCATTCCTATGAAGATACATTCAAAATCAAAAAACGTGCTCAGCTCGGCCTGAAAATGCATTTAAAACAAATACAACTCAAATTGAGTGTCACGCATAAACCAAAGGTTTTATGCACACATTTGAACATGCATTTTGTTCAGGTTGACTTCCTGATAACTAAATGAGCGTTAATTTGACCACACAACTCATTCCTATAAAGATACATTCAAAGTCAGAAAACGTGCTCAGCTCAGCATTAATTGGACCACACAACTCATTCCTATGAAGATACATTCAAACTCAGAAAATGTGCTCAGCTCGGCCTGAAAATACATTTAAAGCAATAAACCTCAAATTGAGTGTCACACCTAAACCAAAGGACTTATGCACACACTCAACATGTATTTAGTTCAGGTTGACCTCCTGAAGCCTAAATGAGCATTAATTTGACCGCACAACTCATTCCTATGAAGATACATTCAAAGTCAAAAAATGTGCTCAGCTCGGTCTGAAAATGCATTTAAAGCAATAAAAACTCAAATTGAGTGTCACGCCTAAACCAAAGGACTTACGCACACATTTCAACATGTATTTAAGTTCAGGTTGACCTCCAGAAGCCTAAATGAGCATTAATTTGACCACACAACTCATTCCTATGAATATACATTCAAAGTCAGAAAATGTGCTCAGCTCGGCCTGAAAATGCATTTAAAATAAATAAAACTCAAATTGAGTGTCACGCGTAAACCAAAGGTTTTATGCACACATTTCAACACGTATTTAGTTCAGGTTGACCTCCTGAAGCCTAAATGACAATTAATTTGACTACACAACTCATTCCTATGAAGATGCATTCAAACTCTGAAAAGGTGCTCAGCTCGGCCTGAAAATGCATTTAAAGCAATAAAAACTCAAATTGAGTGTCACGCCTAAACCAAAACATTATGTCAACATTTCAACATGTATTTAGTTCAGGCTGACCTCCTGAAGTCTAAATGATCACTAATTTGACGTCACAACTTATTCCTATGAAGATACATTCAAACTCAGAAAATGTGCTCAGCTCGGCGTGAAAATACATTTTAAGCAATAAAAATTCAAATTGAGTGTCACGCCTAAACCAAAGGACTTATGCACACATTTCAACATGTATTTAGTTCAGGTTGACCTCCTGAAGCCTAAATTACCATTAATTTGATCACACAACTCATTCCCTTGATGATACATTCACAGTGGGAAAACGTGCTCAGCTCGGCCTGAAAATGCATTTAAAACAAATACAACTCAAATTGAGTGTCACGCATAAACCAAAGGTTTTATGCACACATTTGAACATTCATTTTGTTCAGGTTGACCTCCTGATGACTAAATGAGCATTAATTTGACCAGACAACTCATTCCTATAAAGATACATTCAAAGTCAGAAAACGTGCTCAGCTCAGCATTAATTTGACCACACAACTCATTCCTATGAAGATACATTCAAACTCAGAAAATGTGCTCAGCTCGGCGTGAAAATACATTTTAAGCAATAAAACTCAAATTGAGTGCCACACCTAAACCAAAGGACTTATGCACACACTCAACATGTCTTTAGTTCAGGTTGACCTCCTGAAGCCTAAATGAACATTAGTTTGACCGCACAACTCATTCCTATGAAGATACATTCAAAGTCAGAAAATATGCTCAGCTCGGCCTGAAAATGGATTTAAAATAAATAAAACTCAAATTGAGTGTCACGCCTAAACCAAACGACTTATGCACACATTTCAACATGTATTTAGTTCAGGTTGACCTCTTAATGCATAATGACCATTAATTCTATCACACAACTCATACACACACTTCGACATGTATTAATAAGTTCAGGTTGACCTCCTGAAGCCTAAATGAGCATCAATTTGACCACAAAACTCATTCCTATGAAGATACATTCAAACTCAGAAATTGTGCTCAGCTCGGCCTGAAAATACATTTTAAGCAATAAAATTCAAATTGAGTGTCACGCCTAAACCAAAGGACTTATGCACACACTTCAACATGTATTTTGTTCAGGATGACCACCTGAAGCCTAAATGACCATTAATTTAATCACACAACTCATTCCCATGAAGATACATTCAAAGTCAGAAAATGTGCTCAGCTCGGCCTGAATATGCATTTAAAATAAATAAGACTCAAATTGAGTGTCACGCGTAAACCAAAGGTTTTATGCACACATTTCAACACATATTTAGTTCAGGTTGACCTCCTGAAGCCTAAATGAGCATTAATTTGACCTCACAACTCATTCCTATGAAGATACATTCAAACTCTGAAAACGTGCTCAGCTCGGCCTGAAATTGCATTTAAAGCAATAAAAACTCAAATTGAGTGTCACGCCTAAACCAAAGGACTTGTGCACACATTTCAACATGTATTTAGTTCAGGTTGACCTCCTGGAGCCTAAATGAGCATTAATTTGACCACACAACTCATTCCTATGAAGATACATTCAAACTCAGAAAATGTGCTCAGCTCGGCCTGAAAATGCATTTAAAATAAATAAAACTCAAATTGAGTGTCACGCATAAACCAAAGGTTTTATGCACACATTTGAACATGCATTTTGTTCAGGTTGACTTCCTGATGACTAAATGAGCATTAATTTGACCACACAACTCATTCCTATAAAGATACATTCAAAGTCAGAAAACGTGCTCAGCTCAGCATTAATTTGACCACACAACTCATTCCTATGAAGATACATTCAAACTCAGAAAATGTGCTCAGCTCGGCCTGAAAATACATTTAAAGCAATAAACCTCAAATTGAGTGTCACACCTAAACCAAAGGACTTATGCACACACTCAACATGTATTTAGTTCAGGTTGACCTCCTGAAGCCTAAATGAGCATTAATTTGACCACAGAACTCATTCCTATGAAGATACATTCAAACTCAGAAAATGTGCTCAGCTCGGCCTGAAATTGCATTTAAAGCAATAAAAACTCAAATTGAGTGTCACGCCTAAACCAAAGGACTTACGCACACATTTCAACATGTATTCAGTTCAGGGTGACCTCCAGAAGCCTAAATGAGCATTAATTTGACCACACAACTCATTCCTATGAAGATACATTCAAACTCAAAAAATGTGCTCAGCTCGGCCTGAAAATGCATTTAAAATAAATAAAACTCAAATTGAGTGTCACGCGTAAACCAAAGGTTTTATGCACACATTTCAACACGTATTTAGTTCAGGTTGACCTCCTGAAGCCTAAATGACAATTACTTTGACCTCACAACTTATTCCTATGAAGATACATTCAAAGTAAAAAAAAAAACGTGCTCAGCTCGGCATGAAAATGCATTTAAAGCAATAAAAATTCAAATTGAGTGTCACGACTAAACCAAAGGACTTATGCACACACTTCAACATGTATTTAGTTCAGGTTGACCTCCTGAAGCCTAAATGAGCATTAATTTGACCGCACAACTCATTCCTATGAAGATACATTCAAAGTCAAAAAATGTGCTCAGCTTGGTCTGAAAATGCATTGAAAGAAATAAAAACTCAAATTGAGTGTCACGCCTAAAGCAAAGGACTTATGCACACACTTCAACATGCATTTTGTTCAGGTTGACCTCCTGAAGCCTAAATGACAATTAATTTGATCACACAACTCATTTTTATGAAGATACATTCAAAGTCATAAAACGTGCTCAGCTCGGCCTGAAAATGCATTTAAAGCAATAAAAACTCAAATTGAGTGTCACGCCTAAACCAAAGGACTTGTGCACACATTTCAACATGTATTTAGTTCAGGTTGACCTCCTGAAGCCTAAATGATCACTAATTTAACCACACAACTCATTCCTATGAAGATACATTCAAACTCAGAAAATGTGCTCAGCTCGGCCTGAAAATACATTTTAAGCAATAAAACTCAAATTGAGTGTCACGCCAAAACCAAAGGACTTATGCACACCTCAACATGTATTTAGTTCAGGTTGACCTCCTGAAGCCTAAATGAGCATTAATTTGACCACAGAACTCATTCCTATGAAGATACATTCAAACTCTGAAAACGTGCTCAGCTCGGCCTGAAATTGCATTTAAAGCAATAAAAATTCAAATTGAGTGTCACGCCTAAACCAAAGGACTTGTGCACACATTTCAACATGTATTTAGTTCAGGTTGACCTCCTGAAGCCTAAATGAGCATTAATTTGACCACACAACTCATTCCTATGAAGATACATTCAAACTCAGAAAATGTGCTCAGCTCGGCCTGAAAATGCATTTAAAACAAATACAACTCAAATTGAATGTCACGCATAAACCAAAGGTTTTATGCACACATTTGAACATGCATTTTGTTCAGGTTGACTTCCTGATGACTAAATGAGCATTAATTTGACCACACAACTCATTCCTATGAAGATACATTCAAACTCTGAAAACGTGCTCAGCTCGGCCTGAAATTGCATTTAAAATCAATAAAACTCAAATTGAGTGTCACGCCTAAACCAAAGGACTTGTGCACACATTTCAACATGTATTTAGTTCAGGTTGACTTCCTGATGACTAAATGAGCATTAATTTGACCACACAACTCATTCCTATAAAGATACATTCAAAGTCAGAAAACGTGCTCAGCTCAGCATTAATTTGACCACACAACTCATTCCTATGAAGATACATTCAAACTCAGAAAATGTGCTCAGCTCGGCCTGAAAATACATTTAAAGCAATAAACCTCAAATTGAGTGTCACACCTAAACCAAAGGACTTATGCACACACTCAACATGTATTTAGTTCAGGTTGACCTCCAGAAGCCCAAATGAGCATTAATTTGACCACACAACTCATTCCTATGAAGATACATTCAAACTCAGAAAATGTGCTCAGCTCGGCCTGAAAATACATTTTAAGCAATAAAACTCAAATTGAGTGTCACGCCAAAACCAAAGGACTTATGCACACCTCAACATGTATTTAGTTCAGGTTGACCTCCTGAAGCCTAAATGAGCATTAATTTGACCACAGAACTCATTCCTATGAAGATACATTCAAACTCTGAAAACGTGCTCAGCTCGGCCTGAAATTGCATTTAAAGCAATAAAAACTCAAATTGAGTGTCACGCCTAAACCAAAGGACTTGTGCACACATTTCAACATGTATTTAGTTCAGGTTGACCTCCTGAAGCCTAAATGAGCATTAATTTGACCACACAACTCATTCCTATGAAGATACATTCAAACTCAGAAAATGTGCTCAGCTCGGCCTGAAAATGCATTTAAAACAAATACAACTCAAATTGAATGTCACGCATAAACCAAAGGTTTTATGCACACATTTGAACATGCATTTTGTTCAGGTTGACTTCCTGATGACTAAATGAGCATTAATTTGACCACACAACTCATTCCTATAAAGATACATTCAAAGTCAGAAAACGTGCTCAGCTCAGCATTAATTTGACCACACAACTCATTCCTATGAAGATACATTCAAACTCAGAAAATGTGCTCAGCTCGGCCTGAAAATACATTTAAAGCAATAAACCTCAAATTGAGTGTCACACCTAAACCAAAGGACTTATGCACACACTCAACATGTATTTAGTTCAGGTTGACCTCCTGAAACCTAAATGAGGATTAATTTGACCACAGAACTCATTCCTATGAAGATACATTCAAACTCTGAAAACGTGCTCAGCTCGGCCTGAAATTGCATTTAAAGCAATAAAAACTCAAATTGAGTGTCACGCCTAAACCAAAGGACTTACGCACACATTTCAACATGTATTTAGTTCAGGTTGACCTCCAGAAGCCTAAATGAGCATTAATTTGACCACACAACTCATTCCTATGAAGATACATTCAAACTCAGAAAATGTGCTCAGCTCGGCCTGAAAATGCATTTAAAATAAATAAAACTCAAATTGAGTGTCACGCGTAAACCAAAGGTTTTATGCACACATTTCAACACGCATTTAGTTCAGGTTGACCTCCTGAAGCCTAAATGACAATTAATTTGACTACACAACTCATTCCTATGAAGATACATTCAAAATCAAAAAACGTGCTCAGCTCGGCCTGAAAATGCATTTAAAACAAATACAACTCAAATTGAGTGTCACGCATAAACCAAAGGTTTTATGCACACATTTGAACATGCATTTTGTTCAGGTTGACTTCCTGATGACTAAATGAGCGTTAATTTGACCACACAACTCATTCCTATAAAGATACATTCAAAGTCAGAAAACGTGCTCAGCTCAGCATTAATTGGACCACACAACTCATTCCTATGAAGATACATTCAAACTCAGAAAATGTGCTCAGCTCGGCCTGAAAATACATTTAAAGCAATAAACCTCAAATTGAGTGTCACACCTAAACCAAAGGACTTATGCACACACTCAACATGTATTTAGTTCAGGTTGACCTCCTGAAGCCTAAATGAGCATTAATTTGACCGCACAACTCATTCCTATGAAGATACATTCAAAGTCAAAAAATGTGCTCAGCTCGGTCTGAAAATGCATTTAAAGCAATAAAAACTCAAATTGAGTGTCACGCCTAAACCAAAGGACTTACGCAAACATTTCAACACGTATTTAGTTCAGGTTGACCTCCAGAAGCCTAAATGAGCATTAATTTGACTACACAACTCATTCCTATGAAGATGCATTCAAACTCAGAAAATGTGCTCAACTCGGTCTGAAAATGCATTTAAAGCAATAAAACTCAAATTGAGTGTCACGCCTAAACCAAAGGACTTATGCACACACTTCAACATGTATTTTGTTCAGGATGACCCCCTAAAGCCTAAATGAGCATTAATTTGACCACAGAACTCATTCCTATGAAAATACATTAAAACTCTGAAAAGGTGCTCAGCTCGGCCTGAAAATGCATTTAAAGCAATAAAAACTCAAATTGAGTGTCACGCCTAAACCAAAACATTATGTCAACATTTCAACATGTATTTAGTTCAGGCTGACCTCCTGAAGTCTAAATGATCACTAATTTGACGTCACAACTTATTCCTATGAAGATACATTCAAACTCAGAAAATGTGCTCAGCTCGGCCTGAAAATGCATTTAAAACAAATACAACTCAAATTGAATGTCACGCATAAACCAAAGGTTTTATGCACACATTTGAACATGCATTTTGTTCAGGTTGACTTCCTGATGACTAAATGAGCATTAATTTGACCACACAACTCATTCCTATAAAGATACATTCAAAGTCAGAAAACGTGCTCAGCTCAGCATTAATTTGACCACACAACTCATTCCTATGAAGATACATTCAAACTCAGAAAATGTGCTCAGCTCGGCCTGAAAATACATTTAAAGCAATAAACCTCAAATTGAGTGTCACACCTAAACCAAAGGACTTATGCACACACTCAACATGTATTTAGTTCAGGTTGACCTCCTGAAACCTAAATGAGGATTAATTTGACCACAGAACTCATTCCTATGAAGATACATTCAAACTCTGAAAACGTGCTCAGCTCGGCCTGAAATTGCATTTAAAGCAATAAAAACTCAAATTGAGTGTCACGCCTAAACCAAAGGACTTACGCACACATTTCAACATGTATTTAGTTCAGGTTGACCTCCAGAAGCCTAAATGAGCATTAATTTGACCACACAACTCATTCCTATGAAGATACATTCAAACTCAGAAAATGTGCTCAGCTCGGCCTGAAAATGCATTTAAAATAAATAAAACTCAAATTGAGTGTCACGCGTAAACCAAAGGTTTTATGCACACATTTCAACACGCATTTAGTTCAGGTTGACCTCCTGAAGCCTAAATGACAATTAATTTGACTACACAACTCATTCCTATGAAGATACATTCAAAATCAAAAAACGTGCTCAGCTCGGCCTGAAAATGCATTTAAAACAAATACAACTCAAATTGAGTGTCACGCATAAACCAAAGGTTTTATGCACACATTTGAACATGCATTTTGTTCAGGTTGACTTCCTGATGACTAAATGAGCGTTAATTTGACCACACAACTCATTCCTATAAAGATACATTCAAAGTCAGAAAACGTGCTCAGCTCAGCATTAATTGGACCACACAACTCATTCCTATGAAGATACATTCAAACTCAGAAAATGTGCTCAGCTCGGCCTGAAAATACATTTAAAGCAATAAACCTCAAATTGAGTGTCACACCTAAACCAAAGGACTTATGCACACACTCAACATGTATTTAGTTCAGGTTGACCTCCTGAAGCCTAAATGAGCATTAATTTGACCGCACAACTCATTCCTATGAAGATACATTCAAAGTCAAAAAATGTGCTCAGCTCGGTCTGAAAATGCATTTAAAGCAATAAAAACTCAAATTGAGTGTCACGCCTAAACCAAAGGACTTACGCAAACATTTCAACACGTATTTAGTTCAGGTTGACCTCCAGAAGCCTAAATGAGCATTAATTTGACTACACAACTCATTCCTATGAAGATGCATTCAAACTCAGAAAATGTGCTCAACTCGGTCTGAAAATGCATTTAAAGCAATAAAACTCAAATTGAGTGTCACGCCTAAACCAAAGGACTTATGCACACACTTCAACATGTATTTTGTTCAGGATGACCCCCTAAAGCCTAAATGAGCATTAATTTGACCACAGAACTCATTCCTATGAAAATACATTAAAACTCTGAAAAGGTGCTCAGCTCGGCCTGAAAATGCATTTAAAGCAATAAAAACTCAAATTGAGTGTCACGCCTAAACCAAAACATTATGTCAACATTTCAACATGTATTTAGTTCAGGCTGACCTCCTGAAGTCTAAATGATCACTAATTTGACGTCACAACTTATTCCTATGAAGATACATTCAAACTCAGAAAATGTGCTCAGCTCGGCGTGAAAATACATTTTAAGCAATAAACATTCAAATTGAGTGTCACGCCTAAACCAAAGGACTTATGCACACATTTCAACATGTATTTAGTTCAGGTTGACCTCCTGAAGCCTAAATTACCATTAATTTGATCACACAACTCATTCCCTTGATGATACATTCACAGTGGGAAAACGTGCTCAGCTCGGCCTGAAAATGCATTTAAAACAAATACAACTCAAATTGAGTGTCACGCATAAACCAAAGGTTTTATGCACACATTTGAACATTCATTTTGTTCAGGTTGACCTCCTGATGACTAAATGAGCATTAATTTGACCAGACAACTCATTCCTATAAAGATACATTCAAAGTCAGAAAACGTGCTCAGCTCAGCATTAATTTGACCACACAACTCATTCCTATGAAGATACATTCAAACTCAGAAAATGTGCTCAGCTCGGCGTGAAAATACATTTTAAGCAATAAAACTCAAATTGAGTGCCACACCTAAACCAAAGGACTTATGCACACACTCAACATGTCTTTAGTTCAGGTTGACCTCCTGAAGCCTAAATGAACATTAGTTTGACCGCACAACTCATTCCTATGAAGATACATTCAAAGTCAAAAAATGTGCTCAGCTCGGTCTGAAAATGCATTTAAAGCAATAAAAACTCAAATTGAGTGTCACGCCTAAACCAAAGGACTTATGCACACATTTCAACATGTATTTAGTTCAGGTTGACCTCCTGAAGCCTAAATGAGCATTAATTTGACCACACAACTCATTCCTATGAAGATACATTCAAAATCAAAAAACGTGTTAAGCTCGGCCTGAAAATGCATGTAAAGCAATAAAAATTCTAATTGAGTTTAACGCCTAAACCAAATGACTTATGCACACACTTCAACATGTATTTAGTTCAGGTTGACCTCCTGAAGCCTAAATGAGCATTAATTTGACCACACAACTCATTCCTATGAATATACATTCAAAGTCAGAAAATGTGCTCAGCTCGGCCTGAAAATGCATTTAAAATAAATAAAACTCAAATTGAGTGTCACGCCTAAACCAAAGGTTTTATGCACACATTTCAACACGTATTTAGTTCAGGTTGACCTCCTGAAGCCTAAATGACAATTAATTTGACCACACAACTTTCCTATGAAGATGCATTCAAACTCAGAAAATGTGTTCAACTCGGTCTGAAAATGCATGTAAAGCAATAAAAATTCTAATTGAGTTTAACGCCTAAACCAAATGACTTATGCACACACTCAACATGTATTTAGTTCAGGTTGACCTCCTGAAGCCTAAATAAACATTAGTTTGACCGCACAACTCATTCCTATGAAGATACATTCAAAGTCAGAAAATATGCTCAGCTCGGCCTGAAAATGGATTTAAAATAAATAAAACTCAAATTGAGTGTCACGCCTAAACCAAACGACTTATGCACACATTTCAACATGTATTTAGTTCAGGTTGACCTCTTAATGCATAATGACCATTAATTCTATCACACAACTCATACACACACTTCGACATGTATTAATAAGTTCAAGTTGACCTCCTGAAGCCTAAATGAGCATCAATTTGACCACAAAACTCATTCCTATGAAGATACATTCAAACTCAGAAATTGTGCTCAGCTCGGCCTGAAAATACATTTTAAGCAATAAAATTCAAATTGAGTGTCACACCTAAACCAAAGGACTTATGCACACACTTCAACATGTATTTTGTTCAGGATGACCACCTGAAGCCTAAATGACCATTAATTTAATCACACAACTCATTCCCATGAAGATACATTCAAAGTCAGAAAATGTGCTCAGCTCGGCCTGAATATGCATTTAAAATAAATAAGACTCAAATTGAGTGTCACGCGTAAACCAAAGGTTTTATGCACACATTTCAACACATATTTAGTTCAGGTTGACCTCCTGAAGCCTAAATGAGCATTAATTTGACCTCACAACTCATTCCTATGAAGATACATTCAAACTCAGAAATTGTGCTCAGCTCGGCCTGAAAATACATTTTAAGCAATAAAATTCAAATTGAGTGTCACGCCTAAACCAAAGGACTTATGCACACACTCAACATGTATTTAGTTCAGGTTGACCTCCTGAAGCCTAAATGAGCATTAATTTGACCACACAACTCATTCCTATGAAGATACATTCAAACTCAGAAAACGTGCTCAATTCGGCCTGAAAATGCATTTAAAGCAATAAAAACTCAAAATTGAGTGTCACTTCTAAACATAAGGACTTATGCACACACTTCAACATGTATTTAGTTCAGGATAACCTCCTGAAGCCTAAATGTGTCACGTCCCGTGCCGGCCAGCAGGTGGCGGGCTTTTCCCTCCGCCAACTGCACACCTGTCCGTAATTTCGGGCTGATTACCTGCCTTTATTAAGAGGCTCCGGCAGTCCACTCACTGCCGGAGAATTCCACGCCGTGCCATTGTTCTCTCGTGCTAATTCCTCTATTGTAGATTACTCGTTGCCTTCTTGCCTTGCGGCCATTACTCTTGCTATTCGCGTTAGTCACTAAATTGTATACTTCTATATTGCCTAATCAGTAGTTCCTCGCACTTTGTTTTTTCAGCGAGCGTTTTCGGTTGTTTCCTTATTTCTTCCCTGGTCCTTATTTGACCAGTGTTTTTTGTTACTGTTTCCCTGTCGGGCTCTTTCTGTTCGTTATTAAAGACTTTTTGTGTTCCTACAAAATCTTTTCGTGTCTGCTTTACCTGGGGATCCACCTCGTTATTTTGTTGTGCACGAGGTGATCTTTCATCGCCTCGGGCACAACGTGACAGAATTCTCCGGCCAACATGGATCCCGCAGACATCAAAAAAATTTTGGCCGCTCTTTCCCGACAAGAGCAACAGATGAGTCAGCAGGGCCAAGCCATTAAGGAACTCCGTGGCGCGGTCTCCATGCTGACTCATTGGTACGATGATTTAGAACCTCGGTTGGTCTGGGTGGAGGAGCAGAGACCATCTCCCCCCGGGGTTCGTTCAATCATTCCTGAAGCGCCCTCCTCATATCCCACTATGACGAGGGAGCCATCGCTTCCACACCCCCCTAAGGGGGGTGAGCACGGGCAGTGTGACACTTCCTCCACCAATGCTCCCTCATTTTCGACCAACAACCATCTGCCTTCGCTAATGACGCCGCGAGAGTGGCATATGTTATGAGCTTGTTGACAGGTCCGGCGGCGTCATGGGCGATAGCAACCAGTGACGCGAAGCCGAATCTCCGTACTTCGTTCCCCGACTTTGTGGCAGCGTTCCGCCGGGTGTTCCACCATCCCGTGCGGGGCAGAGAGGCAGAAGGCCGGTTACTCGCCCTCCACCAGGGAGAGCGATCGGTAGCAGATTACTCCATCGAGTTCCGGATCCTGGCCGCCCAGAGTGGATACGGTGATCGGGCATTGTGTGGTCTGTTTCGCCGCGGACTAAACCCTCAACTCAAGGACGAGCTGGCGACCCGCGACCACAGCACCGACCTGCAGGAGTTAATCGACCTCTCCCTCCTCATGGACAATCGCCTGAGGGAGCGAAGCCGGGAGCGTGGAGGTGATCGGTTCCAGTTCCGGCGTACACCCACGGAGGAACAGATGCAGCTGGGAGGCAAGGACGTTGGTGCGGAAGAAAGAAGGCGTCGTTTCAGCGATCGAGCGACGACTGACAGCGTTCAACCATCTCCTCACGCCGCAACCAGCTATCCGGGGTCGTCATCCCCTGTCCACCCTGAGTACTGTGAGTCACGACCTCGCGTGCCACCCTTCGAGTCTAGGCGAGTCGACTCGCGGCCGGGACACCCCAACAGACTTGAGCTCGAGGGGGAGATATTTGGTGGGTCCCGGTCGTGGCGGGTTCGGGCCCTGGTAGACTCGGGGGCAGATGACTGTTTAATGGACACCAATCTCGCATCCGAGCTGGGTTGTTCCGTGGAGAAATTGATCGATAGGAAGCGGGTTTGTGATCTTGATGGGCGCCTCCTGGCTGTAGTAACGCATAGAACGGAGCCGTTGAAACTTCAACTCTCCGGCAACCATGTCGAGCATCGCCGTTTTTACTTAATGCGGTCCCGCAACGCCCCGATCATTCTCGGATTACCCTGGCTTAAGACACACAACCCCGTGATTTCCTGGGCGCGCCCAGCAATAGATAGCTGGAGCCAGTATTGTTACCAGCACTGTCTACAATCGGCCGTCGGGAAGCACGAACGTGTCACACCCCCCGAGGAGAAGGCCTTGACGGAGTGCCGGATTGCTATCGGGATCTTAAGGAAGTGTTCAGCGAGGATCGTGCACGCTCTTTGCCCCCACACCGCCCCTACGATTGCGCGATAGACCTGCAGGCGGGCGCTCCGTTGCCGACCTCGCGGCTGTATCAGGTGTCCCAACCCGAGCGCGAGGCGTTGACGGAGTACATCAACAGCTCGCTCGCTGCAGGTCTCATTAGACCATCGCGTTCACCGTTAGGGGCGGGTTTTTTCTTCATAGGGAAGAAGGACAAGACCCTGCGACCCTGCGTAGACTATCGTGGATTAAACGAAATTACAATTAAGAATAGATACCCGCTACCCTTGTTGGACTCCGCCTTTGCCCCATTACAATCAGCCATCATTTTCTCAAAATTAGACTTACGCAGCGCTTACCACTTGGTTCGCATCCGGGAGGGTGACGAGTGGAAAACAGCTTTTAAGACCCCTCTGGGTCATTTCGAATACTTGGTTATGCCTTTTGGGCTGACAAACGCTCCTGCCGTGTTCCAGAACCTGATCAACGACGTTTTAAGGGACATGATTAACATTTTTTGTTTCGTTTATCTTGACGACATTTTGATTTTTTCCCGGTCATTACACAAGCACCAGCAACACGTTAGGCTGGTGTTACAACGTCTACTGGAAAACCGGCTCTTCGTCAAGGCAGAAAAGTGTGAATTCCATGTCCCCGTCATCTCCTTCCTGGGGTTCATTATCGAACAGGGCAGGTTAAGAGCGGACCCCATTAAGACGCGTGCAGTCACTAACTGGCCGGTTCCTACCAATCGCAAGGAACTGCAGCGCTTTTTGGGGTTCGCAAACTTCTACCGACGCTTCATCCGCGGTTACAGTCAGAAGGCGCTCCCCTTAACTCGCCTTACGTCCATTAAAATCACATTTAAGTGGGATCCGCCCGCGGATGCGGCGTTCGCGAACCTGAAGGCGGCGTTTACCAGTGCCCCCATACTACAACATCCTGATACTGATCTCCCCTTTATCGTGGAGGTGGACGCCTCGGATTCGGGGGTGGGGGCTGTGCTGTCCCAGCGCTCTCCGGTCGACCAGAGGCTGCACCCCTGCGCCTTTTTCTCCCGTCGTCTCAGTGCTGCCGAATCCAATTACGACGTGGGCAACCGTGAACTGTTGGCTGTTGTGACCGCCTTGCAGGAGTGGCGGCACTGGCTCGAGGGGGCAAAGGAACCCTTCACGGTCTACACTGATCATAAGAATCTCGCTTATCTCCGTTCCGCTAAAAGACTGAACGCCCGTCAGGCCCGGTGGGCCCTGTTCCTCACCAGGTTCGACTTTATCCTTACCTACTCTCCCGGGTCCAAGAACACCAAGCCCGACGCCCTTTCCTGTCTCCACGAACCTGCGGGGAGGGACCGGTCCCCGGAAACCATCCTCCCGGCCCAGTGCATCGTGGGGGCCGTCCAATGGGAGATTGAGCAGCGGATCCAGGCAGCCCTGGAGGGGGTTCAGGTGCCGGCGGGGTGCCCAGCGGGGAGGCTGTTCGTGCCTCCGCCCCTGCGATCTGAAGTTCTGCAGTGGGGACATGGGTCCAAGGTGGCATGTCACCCCGGGGTGAACCGGACGGTGCAACTCGTCGCCCAGCGGTTCTGGTGGCCGGAGCTCCGTAGTGACGTGACGGAGTTCATCAAGGCCTGCACCTCCTGCGCCTGCGGCAAGTCGTCCCATCAACCTCCGGCGGGACTGCTCCAGCCGTTGCCCATTCCTCCTCGCCCGTGGTCCCACATCGCTCTGGACTTCATCACGGGCCTTCCTCCTTCCCGGGGTCGAACTGTCGTGCTCACGATCGTGGACCGCTTCTCCAAGGCTGCTCATTTTGTGCCTTTGTCCAGGTTGCCGTCGGCGCTGGAGACCGCCGACCTCCTCGTCAAACACGTCTTCCGTCTCCACGGCATTCGGGCGGACATTGTGTCGGATCGGGGGCCCCAGTTCGTGTCTCGCGTCTGGAAGTGGTTCTGCCGGTCCCTCGGAGCTACGGCCAGCCTGACCTCGGGATACCACCCCCAGTCCAATGGACAGGCTGAGCGCGCCAACCAGGATCTGGGGGCGGCCCTCCGCTGTGTGTGCCTCCACCGTCCCGCATCCTGGGTCGACCACCTACCCTGGGTGGAATATGCACACAACACCCTCGTCTCTTCCGCCACAGGCAGATCGCCATTCATGACGGCTTACGGTTACCAGCCGCCGCTGTTCCCGTCCGAGGAGGGGCAGGTGGAGGTCCCTTCTGTACAGCACCACCTTAAGCGGGCCCATCGCGTGTGGAAGGAGGCCCGGGCTGCGTTGTCCTGCACTGCGACCCGGAACCGGCAGATCGCAGATCGTCGTCGGCGCCCGGCGCCCTCATATGTGGAGGGACAGAAGGTGTGGCTGGCAACGAAGGATCTTCGTCTGCAAAGCTGGGACCCCGATTCACTGGACCATTCGAGGTCGAGGCCGTCAGCAGTCCCGTCGCAGTCAGGCTCCGGCTACCAGCCACCATGAAGGTTCACCCCGTGTTCCACGTCTCCTTGCTCAAGCCTGTGTCTTCCAGTATCTTGGCGCCTTCTCCCGCTCCGCCACCACCTCCGCGGGTGGTCGATGGTGGTCCAGTGTACGCGGTACGTGCCATCCTGGACTCTCGGCGCAGGGGCAGGGGTTTCCAGTACCTGGTCGACTGGGAGGGCTACGGGCCGGAGGAGCGGCAATGGGTGCCCCGCTCCTGGATCCTGGATCCTTGATCCGTCCCTTTTGAGCGACTTCCACACTGCTCATCCGTCCAAGCCGGGTTGTCCGCCGGGAGGCGTCGATTGAGGGGGGGGGGAACTGTCACGTCCCGTGCCCGCCAGCAGGTGGCGGGCTTTTCCCTCCGCCAACTGCACACCTGTCCGTAATTTCGGGCTGATTACCTGCCTTTTTTAAGAGGCTCCGGCAGTCCACTCACTGCCGGAGAATTCCACCCCGTGCCATTGTTCTCTCGTGCTAATTCATCTATTGTAGATTACTCGTTGCCTTCTTGCCTTGCGGCCATTACTCTTGCTATTCGCGTTAGTCACTAAATTGTATACTTCTATATTGCCTAATCAGTACTTCCTCGCACTTTGTTTTTTCAGCGAGCGTTTTCGGTTGTTTCCTTATTTCTTCCCTGGTCCTTATTTGACCAGCGTTTTTTGTTACTGTTTCCCTGTCGGGCTCTTTCTGTTCGTTATTAAAGACTTTTTGTGTTCTTACAAAATCTTTTCGTGTCTGCTTTACCACCTCGTTATTTTGTTGTTTCATCGCCTCGGCACAACGTGACAAAATGAGCATTAATTTGATCATACAACTCATACAATAGAATGCTCAGCTCGGCCTGAAAATGCATTTAAAGCAATAAAAACTCAAATTGAGTGTCACGCCTAAACCAAAGGACTTACACACACATTTCAACATGTATTTAGTTCAGGTTGACCTCCTAAAGCCTAAATGACCATTAATTTGATCACACAACTCATACACACACTTCGACATGTATTAATAAGTTCAGGTTGACCTCCTGAAGCCTAAATGACCATTAATTTGATCACACAACTCATTCCTATGAAGATACATTCATAGTCAGAAAATGTGCTCAGCTCGGCCTGAAAATGCATTTAAAGCAATAAAAACTCAAATTGAGTGTCACGCCTAAACCAAAGGTTTTATGCACACACTCAACATGGATTTAGTTCAGGTTGACCTCCTGAAGCTTAAACGAGCATTAATTTGACCGCACAATTCATTCCTATGAAGATACATTCAAAGTCAAAAAATGTTCTCAGCTCGGTCTGAAAATGCATTTAAAGCAATAAAACTCAAATTGAGTGTCACGCCTAAAGCAAAGGACTTATGCACACACTTCAACATGTATTTTGTTCAGGTTGACCTCCTGAAGCCTAAATGACAATTAATTTGACTACACAACTCATCCCCTCCGTGAGTCGTCACCTTACCGTGGTGGAGGGGTTTGTGTGTCCCAATGATCCTAGAAGCTAAGTTGTCTGGGGCTTTATGCCCCTGGCAGGGTCACCCATGGCAAACAGGTTCTAGGTGAGGGGCCAGACAAAGCACGGCTCAAAAGACCCCTTATGATGAGTAAAATTAATGGATCTCAGTTTCCCTTGCCCGGACGCGGGTCACCGGGGCCCCCCTCTGGAGCCAGGCCTGGAGGTGGGGCTCGTTGGCAGGCGCCTGGTGGCCGGGCTTACACCCATGGGGCCCGGCCGGGCACAGCCCGAAGAGGCAACGTGGGTCCCCCTTCCCATGGGCTCACCACCCATGAGAGGGGCCAAAGGGGTCGGGTGCAATGTGAGCTGGGCGGCAGCCAAAGGCGGGGACCCTGGCGGTCCGATCCTCGGCTGCAGAAGCTAGCTCTTGGGACATGGAATGTCACCTCTCTGGCAGGGAAGGAGCCCGAGCTGGTATGTGAGGCAGAGAATTTCCGACTGGATATAGTCGGACTTGCCTCCACACACAGCCTGGGTTCTGGTACCAGTTCTCTCGAGAGGGGTTGGACTCTCTTCCACTCTGGAGTTGCTCACGGTGAGAGGCGCAGAGCAGGTGTGGGCATACTCATTGCCCCCCGGCTCAGTGCCTGTACATTGGGGTTCACACCGGTAGACGAGAGGGTTGCCTCCCTCCGCCTTCGGGTGGGTGGACGGGTCCTGACTGTTGTTTGTGCATATGCACCAAACAGCAGCTCAGCATACCCACCCTTTTTGGAGTCCTTGGAGGATGTGCTGGAGAGTACTCCTGCTGGGGACTCCATTGTTCTGCTGGGGGACTTCAATGCTCACGTGGGCAATGACAGTGATACCTGGAGGGGCGTGATTGGGAGGAACGGCCCCCCCCCGATCAAAACCCGAGTGGTGTTTTGTTATTGGACTTCTGTGCTCGTCACGGATTGTCCATAACTTACACCTTGTTCAAACATAAGGGTGTCCATATGTGCACTTGGCACCAGGACACCCTAGGCCACAGTTCGATGATCGACTTTGTAGTTGTATCATCGGATTTGCGGCCGCATGTTCTGGACACTCGTGTGAAGAGAGGGGCGGAGCTGTCAACTGATCACCACCTGGTGGTGAGTAGGCTCCGATGGTGGGGGAAGATGCCGGTCCGTCCTGGCAGACCCAAACGTATAGTGAGGGTTTGTTGGGAGTGTCTGGCGGAATCCCCTGTCAGAAGGAGTTTCAACTCCCACCTCCGACAGAGCTTTTCCCATGTTCCGGGGGAGGCGGGGGACATTGAGCCCGAGTGGACCATGTTCCGTGCCTCTATTGTTGAGGCGGCCAATCTGAGTTGTGGCCGTAAGGTGGTTGGTGCCTGTCGTGGCGGCAATCCCCGTACTCGCTGGTGGACACCAGCAGTAAGGGATGCCGTCAAGCTGAAGAAGGAGTCCTATCGAGCCTTTATGGCCTGTGGGACCCCAGAGGCAGCTGACGGGTATCGACTGGCCAAGCGGACCGCGGCTTCGGTGGTCGCCGAGGCAAAAACCCGAGCGTGGGAAGAGTTCGGTGAGGCCATGGAAGCCGACTTCCAGACGGCTTAGAGGAAATTCTGGTCCACCATCCGACGTCTCAGAAGGGGGAAGCAGTGCACCACTAACACTGTGTACAGTGGGGATGGGGCGCTGCTGACTTCGACTCTGGACGTTGTGAACCGGTGGGCAGGGTACTTTGAAGACCTCCTCAACTCCACCAACACGCCTTCCTTGGAGGAAGCAGAGCCTGGGGACTCTGAGGTGGGCTCTCCTATCTCTGTGGTAGAAGTCACCGATGTTGTTAAAAAGCTCCACGGTGGCAAGGCCCCAGGGGTGGATGAGATCCGCCCGGAGTTCCTCAAGGCTCTGGATGTTGTGGGGCTGTCCTGGTTGACACGCCTCTGCAACATCGCGTGGTCAACAGGGAGAGTGCCTCTGGATTGGCAGACCGGGGTGGTAGTCCCTCTTTTTAAAAAGGGGGACCGGAGGGTGTGTTCCAACTACAGAGGGATCACACTCCTCAGCCTCCCTGGTAAGGTCTATTCAGGGGTGCTGGAGAGGAGGGTCCGTCAGGAAGTCGAGCCTCAGATTGAGGAGGAGCAGTGTGGTTTTCGTCCCGGCCGTGGAACAGTGGACCAGCTCTACACCCTTAGCAGGGTCCTTGAGGGTATGTGGGAATTCGCCCAACCAGTCTACATGTGTTTTGTGGACTTGGAGAAGGCGTTTGACCGTGTCCCTCGGGGAATTCTGTGGGGGGTGCTTCGTGGGTATGGGGTACCGAACCCCCTGATACGGGCTGTTCGGTCACTATACCACCGATGTCAGAGTTTGGTTCGCATTGCCGGCAGTAAGTCGGAATCGTTTCCAGTGGGGGTAGGACTCCGCCAAGGCTGCCCTTTGTCGCCGATTCTGTTCATAACCTTTATGGACAGAATTTCTAGGCGCAGCCGAAGCGTTGAGGGGGTCCGTTTTGGGGGCCTCAGTATTACATCCCTGCTTTTTGCAGATGATGTGGTGCTGTTGGCTCCTTCAAACGGGGCTCTCCAACTCTCACTGGAGCGTTTCGCAGCCGAGTGTGAAGCGGTTGGGATGAAAATCAGCACCTCCAAATCTGAAACCATGGTCCTCAGTCGGAAAAGGGTGGAGTGCCCCCTCCGGGTCGGGGAGGAGATCTTACCCCAAGTGGAGGAGTTCAAGTATCTTGGGGTCTTGTTCACGAGTGGGGGTAGGAGGGAGCGGGAGATCGACAGGCGGATCGGTGCAGCGTCTGCTGTGATGCGGACGTTGTATCGGTCTGTCGTGGTGAAGAAGGAGCTGAGCCAAAGGGCGAAGCTCTCAATTTACCGGTCGATCTACGTCCCAACCCTCACCTATGGTCACGAGCTATGGGTCGTGACCGAAAGAACGAGATCCCGGATACAAGCGGCTGAAATGAGTTTTCTCCGCAGGGTGTCCGGGCTCTCCCTTAGAGATAAGGTGAGAAGCTCAGTCATCCGGGAGGGGCTCAGAGTCGAGCCGCTTCTCCTCCACATCGCGAGGAGCCAGATGAGGTGGCTTGGGCATCTGATTCGGATGCCCCCTGAGCGCCTCCCCGGGGAGGTGTTCCGGTCATGTCCCACCGGGAGGAGACCCCGAGGAAGACCCAGGACACGCTGGAGAGACTATGTCACCCAGCTTGCCTGGGAACGACTTGGGATCCACCCTGGAGAGCTGGAAGAAGTAGCTAGGGAGAGGGAAGTCTGGGCTTCCCTGCTAAAGCTGTTGCCCCCGCGACCCGATAAGCGGTAGATGATGGATGGATGGATGGATGGATGGATACACAACTCATTCCTATGAAGATACATTCAAAATCAAAAAACGTGCTCAGCTCGGCCTGAAAACGCATTTAAAGCAATAAAAATTCAAATTGAGTGTAACGCCTAAACCAAATGACTTAAGCACACACTTCAACATGTATTTAGTTCAGGTTGACCTCCTGAAGCCTAAATGAGCATTAATTTGACCACACAACTCATTCCTATGAATATACATTCAAAGTCAGAAAATGTGCTCAGCTCGGCCTGAAAATGCATTTAAAATAAATAAAACTCAAATTGAGTGTCACGCGTAAACCAAAGGTTTTATGCACACATTTCAACATGTATTTAGTTCAGGTTGACCTCCTGAAGCCTAAATGAAAATTAATTTGACTCCACAACTCATTCCTATGAAGATACATTCATTATCAAAAAACGTGCTCAGCTCAGCCTGAAAATGCATTTAAAGCAATAAAAATTCTAATTGAGTGTAACGCCTAAACCAAAGGACTTATTCACACACTTCAACATGTATTTTGTTCAGGATGACCCCCTGAAGCCTAAATGAGCAATAATTTGACCACAGAACTCATTCCTATGAAGATACATTCAAACTATGAAAACGTGCTCAGCTCGGCCTGAAAATGCATTTAAAGCAATAAAAACTCAAGTTGAGTGTCACGCCTAAGCCAAAGGACTTATGCACACATTTCAACATGAATTTAGTTCAGGATGTCTTCCTGAAGGGCGGCACGGTAGTCCAGTGGTTAGCGCGTCGGCTTCACAGTGCAGAGGTACCGGGTTCGATTCCAGCTCCGGCCTCCCTGTGTGGAGTTTGCATGTTCTCCCCGGGCCTGCGTGGGTTTTCTCCGGGTGCTCCGGTTTCCTCCCACATTCCAAAAATATGCATGGCAGGCTGATTGAACACTCCAAATTGTCCCTAGGCGTGAGTGTGAGCGTGGATGGTTGTTTGTCTATGTGTGCCCTGCGATTGGCTGGCAACCGATTCAGGGTGTCCCCCGCCTACTGCCCGGAGACGGCTGGGATGGGCTCCAGCGCCCCCCGCGACCCTAGTGAGGATCAAGCGGTACGGAAGATGAATGAATGAATGTATGTCTTCCTGAAGCCTAACTCACCTTTAATTTGATCACACAACTCAGTCCCATGAAGATACATTCCAAGTCAAAAAACGTGCTCAGCTCGGCCTGAAAATGCATTTAAAATAAATAAAACTCAAATTGAGTGTCACGGCTAAACCAAAACATTATGTAAACATTTCAACATGTATTTTGTTCAGGATGACCACCTGAAGCCTAAATGACCATTAATTTGATCAGACAACTCATGCACACACTTCAACATGTATTAAGTTCAGGTTGACCTCCTGAAGCCTAAATGACCATTAATTTGATCACACAACTCATTCTATGAAGATATGTTCAAACTCAGAAAACGCGCTAAGCTCGGCCTGAAAATGCATTTAAAGCAATAAGAGTCAAATTGAGTGTCACGCCTAAACCAAAACATTATGTAAACATTTCAACATGTATTTAGTTCAGGTTGACCTCCTGAAGCCTAAATGAGCATTAATTTGACCTAAGACCTAATTCCTATGAAGATACATTCAAAGTCACAAAATGTGCTCAGCTCGACCCGAAAATGCATTCAAAGCAATAAAACTCAAATTGAGCGTCACGCCTAAACCAAAGGACTTATGCACACATTTCAACATGTATTTAGGTCAGGTTGATGTCCTGAAGCCTAAATGAGCATTAATTTCACCACACAACTCATTCCTATGAAGATACATTCAAACTAAGAAAACGTGCTCAACTCGGCCTGAAAATGCATTTAAAGCAATGAAAAGTCAAATCGAGCGTCACACCTAAACCAAAGGACTTATGCACACATTTCAACATTAATTTAGTTCAGGATGACCTCCTGAAGCCTAAATGAGCATTAATTTGAACACACAACTCATTCCTATGAAGATACATTCAAAGTCAGAAAACGTGCTCAACTCGGCCTGAAAATGCATTTAAAACAATAAAAACTCAAATTGAGTGTCACGCCTCAACCGTAGGACTTATGCACACATTTCAACATGTATTTAGTTCAGGAGACTTCCTCTAGCCTAAATGAGCATTAATTTGATCACACAACTCATTCCTATTAAAAAACATTCAAACTCAGAAAACGAGCTCAGCTCCGACTCAAACTGCACTTAAAGCAATAAAAACTGAAATTGAGTATAGTCATGGTACCCGCGTTGAGTTATAATTAGTTCAAGAACAAAGAGTCATGGAATAATTGGCTGAAGAGTACAGTTATACAGTCATATAAATGAAAATGGTTTCAGGCCTCGGAGACAATATCGGAATTTGGTCAGTAGAGGGCGACACAGACATGACATGACATAACATGATTCAAGACATCTTTTGAAAACCTTCTCAGCTCGGCCTGAAAATGAGTGTCACGCCTAAACCAAAGGACATATGCACAAATTTCAACATTTATTTAGTTCAGGATGACCTCCTGAAGCCTAAATGACCATTAATTTGACTATACAACTCATTCCTATGAAGATACATTCAAAGTCAGTAAACGTACTCAGCTCGGCCAGAAAATGCATTTAAAGCAATAAAAACTAAAATTGAGTGTCACACCTAAACCAAAGGACTTGTGCACACATTTCAACATGAATTTAGTTCAGGATGATCTCCTGAAGCCTAAATGAGCATTAATTTGACTACACAACTCATTCCTATGTAGATAAATACAAACTCAGAAAACACGCTCAGTGCGGCCTGAAAATGCATTTAAAGCAATAAAAAACTCAAATTGAGTGTCACGAATAAACCAAAGGACTTATGCACACATTTCAACATGTATTTAGTTCAGGTTGACCTCCTGACGCCTAAATGACTATTAATTTGACTACACGACTCATTCCTACAAAGATACATTCAAAGTCAGAAAACGTGCTCAGCTCGGCCTGAAAATGCATTTAAAGCAATAAAAACTCAAATTGAGTGTCACGCCTAAACAAAAGGACTTATGGCCACATTTCAACATGAATTTAGTTCAGGATGACCTCCTGAAGGCTAAATGAGCATTAATTTGACCACACAACTCATTCCTATGAAGATACATTAAAAGTCAGAAAACGTGGTCAACTCGGCCTGAAAATGCATTTAAAGCAATAAGAACTCAAATTGAGTGTCACGCCTCAACCAAAGGACTTATGCGCACACATCAACATGAATTTAGTTCAGGATGACCTCCTGAAGCCTAAATGAGCATTAATTTGATCACACAACTCATTCCTATTAAAAAACATTCAAACTCAGAAAACGAGCTCAGCTCAGACTGAAACTGCACTTAAAGCAATAAAAACTGAAATTGAGTATAGTCATGTTACCCGCGTTGAGTTATAATTAGTTCAAGAACAAAGAGTCATGGAATAATTGGCTGAAGAGTACAGTTATACAGTCATATAAATGAAAATAGTTTCAGGCCTCGGAGACAATATCGGATATTGGTCAGTAGAGGGCGACACAGACCATAACATGAATCAGGACATCTTTTGAAAACCTTCTCAGCTCGGCCTGAAAATGCATTTAAAGCAATAAATACTCAAAATGAGTGTCACGCCTAAACCAAAGGACTTATGCACACATTTCAACATTTATTTAGTTCAGGATGACTAATTTGACTATACAACTCATTCCCATAAAGATACATTCAAGCTCAGAAAACGTGCACAACTCGGCCTGAAAATGCATTTAAAGCAATAAAACTCAAATTGAGTGTCACGCCTAAACCAAAGGACTTATGCACACATTTCAACATGTATTTAGTTTGCAGATGAAATTGAAAAATCCCGTCATTCATTCTCGGCAATAGCGCTTGTGTCCGCCAGAGGGCGGTGTAGTAGGCAAAAGGCCATTAATTTTAACGGGCGTCGGAGAGCGGGCCGGCTCGGCGGCCGGGCAGCAGATTGAGAGATTAAAAAAAAAGACGGCCCGGCTTTTTTTTTAAGCGTCAAAATGACCTTACTAGTGAACTAGTGAGCGTTTTGTGGCTTACATGTTCACGAGTAAGCGTCAAAATGATCTTACTAGTGAACTAGTGGGCGTTTTGCGGCTTACATGTTCACTAGTAAGCGTCAAAATGACCTTACTAGTGAACTAGTGAGCGTTTTGTGGCTTACATGTTCACTAGTAGGCGTAAAAATGACCTTACTAGTGAACTAGTGAGCGTTTTGTGGCTTACATGTTCACTAGTAAGCGTCAAAATGATCTTACTAGTGAACTAGTGGGCGTTTTGTGGCTTACATGTTCACTAGTAAGCCTCAAAATGATCTTATTAGTGAACTAGTAGGCGATTTGTGGCTTACATGTCAACTAGTAAGCCTCAAAATGAACTTACTAGTGAACTAGTAGGCGATTTGTGGCTTACATGTCAACTAGTAAGCCTCAAAATGAACTTACTAGTGAACTAGCGGGCACATTTATGGCCTTACATGTTCACTAGTAAGCGTCAAAATGATCTTACTAGTGAACTAGTGGGCGTTTTGCGGCTTACATGTCAACTAGTAAGCCTCAAAATGACCTTACTAGTGAACTAGTGGGCGTTTTGCGGCTTACATGTCAATGAGTAAGCCTCAAAATGATCTTACGAGTGAACTAGTGGGCGTTTATCGGCTTACATGTCAACTAGTAAGCCTCAAAATTACCTTACTAGTGAACCAGTGAGCGTTTTGTGGCTTACATGTTCACTAGTAAGCGTCAAAATGACCTTACTAGTGAACTAGTGAGCGTTTTGTGGCTGACATGTTCATAAATAAGCGTCAAAATGATCTTACTAGGGAACTAGTGGGCGTTTTGTGGCTTACATGTTCACTAGTAAGCGTCAAAATTACCTTACTAGTGAACCAGTGAGCGTTTTGTGGCTGACATGTTCATAAATAAGCGTCAAAATAACCTTACTAGTGAACTAGTGAGCGTTTTGTGGCTTACATGTTCACTAGTAAGCGACAAAATTACCTTACTAGTGAACCAGTGAGCGTTTTGTGGCTTACATGTTCACTAGTAAGCGTCAAAATGACTTTACTAGTGAACTAGTGAGCGTTTTGTGGCTTACATGTTCACTAGTAAGCGTCAAAATGACCTTACTAGTGAACTAGTGGGCAATATGGAATAAATACTCAAAGGGCTTGCCTGGCAAGCCCTTTGAGTATTTATTCATCCGTGATGGTATTGTAGACCAATGAGAGCACGTCCGACAGACACGTGGACTTCGGGCAGCCAATCATGATGCATTTCGAGCCAAGCCCCAACAAAAACGGAGGAGAAAACTTTCAGACGCTTTGAAAGCTTTTGGGGTACATATTACTCTTGTTGTTACACAAAATTTTGTTTTACGATTATTTTAGGCGGTAACGTTATGGTGTAAATGTCAAATACGTGGTCAATTTATCAAGATGAAGCCTGCTTAAAAATTTGCTCCAACGATTTCGGAGATGTGTCTGACTTTGACAGCAATGGCGGCAGTTCAACGCTGACAGTCGCAGTCGGGTACAGATTTATTTCGGCAGGACTTTCCAAAATCTGCCGTTTGCTCTGACAGTTCTCTGTCTGACAGTCACATTTTGTCTTATTACTCACAAGCTAATTGACATTTAAAAAAGGGTTAAAGTTAATGTTTGGAACACGATTTTGCTCTTACTGTTTGCTGCCTTAGTTCGTTTGAATTATTCGCTTCCTGCATTACATGAAGTACATTTTTTAATATTCACAAGACTGTAACTGTGCATTATAAATAATGTCACATTTGCACTATGTTTTACTGGATCTACAACTAAACTAGGTCCTCGTTTCTGGGAGAGTCCACAGCACCTCCTGTATCACAACCATTCTGCCGGCACACCTTCAGCAGCACGATGTTTCTAACGGGAGCTGGAGGGTGATCAGCTTCATTGAAGAACAGGAGGAGGAGAGGCACAACGTTTGTCATTTGTGATATGTTTTTAGACTTTTCTCCTAATTAAAAAAACTGTATGTTTTGTTAATTTCTTGATATAGTTCTTGTATTTAAATATTTTAACAATCAAATATTTTTCAACTGTGTTTTAGATATGAATTGTATGAAATAAATCAGTGAAGCCCCATTCAAATTCTACTCCATCTAATCTGCTCGATCACACTGCTGTCAACCTGCTGTAAATAATGCCTCCATTCATGATTGTAGAAAACCCAGAACGGTAAACATGTGATTATTTTATTTTAAAATATAAGAAGCCTATGTTTTGCAATTGTGCTCATTTTCATTGTATTGCACGACAAATATAATAGATGAGCCGGTTTGGGGACATCATCAACCAAGCTGCTGCTCCAATTGCAATGCGATATATTGTCCTGCTCTCCTAAATTCGCATCTACACCACAAATTTCTGTATACTGTAGTTATTACGCAAATGGCGGTAAATAATTGTGAAAGCTCAGAATCAGGTTTTAAAGGGTTAATTCTTTGCTGGGTGGAGCTCTTATCATGGAGCCAATAGGAGGTGTCCTCGGGTGGTGTCCGTCCCTCATTCAGCTCGGGTCTTCCAACAGAGGCCAGGAAGCCCGAGGTCCCCGCGCAGTACCCCCGCCGCTCCCAGCACCGCACACCTCCGGACCGAGATGTCCGACGCTGCTCCCGGGATCCGTCGCAACCACCCATCCAGTAAGGGGGTCACTGCCCCGAGCGCCCCGACCACCACAGGCACGACCGCCACCCCCACCCCCCAGGCCCTCCCCAGCCCCTCCCCGAGCCCCTGGTACCCCCCGAGCCCCCCATGCTCCCCACTCCCGATGCCTCCACCACCTGGGACCGCCACATCCACCACAACGGCCCTCCTCTGCCCCCCATCCACGACCACGACATCTGGTTGACTCGCCACCACCATCCCGCCAGTCTGGATCCGGAAGTCCCACAGGATCCCCGCTCCGCCACCCTCCACCACCCTCGTAGGTGCCCCCCACTCCGACCCCGGGGCCCCCAGTCCACACTCCGCACAGATGCCTCGGCAGACCACGCCAGCCACCTGGCCATGGCGCTCCACGCAGGCCCCCCCTGCCAGCATCCCACACCCCGCAGCCACGTGCCGGATCGTCCCAGGCGCCTCCCCGCACAACCCACACCCCGGGTCCTGTCCGGCGCGGCACATCCGGGCCTCGACGGCTCCGGCGCCCAAGGCCCGCTCCTGAGCAGCCAGGATGAGCGCCCCTGCGCTGTCCCCCAGGCAAGCCCCCTCCAGCCACCGATAGGACTTCTTGAGATCAGCCACCTCAGCCATGGTCCGGTGGCACATCCCGCGTAGGGGCCCGCCCCCCCACGATGGTCCCCCCCCCCCCAGCGCCCGTCCCTCCGCTCCCCACTGTCCGAGACACTCTCCAAGCACGTCACCCGCCGGAGCCCCCGCCCCCCGATGCATTCATGGAGCCCGGATGTCCCATCCCAGAAAGCGGCGCCGACACCCACCAGTCCCCGGCCTCCCTCCCCTCGGCCCGCGCACACAGTCTCTATATATATAGCTGGATAGCTCAGTTGGTAAGGTTTGGCGTACGGGAGACGCTGGTTCGCTTGGGTCCCGCTTGGGGCAAAAAATGAGCACATAACACCATCCAGTGTGGGTCCTTGGGCAAGAGCCTTCACGCTAATGCGTACCTTATACAATGATGAGAGACAATAAAATGAATGACATGCCAGCTCAGAGGTCGCCCGGCCAAACAAGGTCTGCGTCAGGTGCTGGGGAACCAGAGCACCTTGATGAAAAATGGAGCGGAGATGGGCAAGATGCAATAACATGGCTCTGTTGGAATGCTACTACTCAAGCAAGCCTAGTCAGAGAGGTTACATGCAGAGAATCTGGGCTAAATGGTTACTTCAAAACCCACAGTCACGGGTGACCACGAAACAACTAGTAACTCAGTGTTCCAACATCCACAAACGGCAACTGCTGTCACAACTTGAGATTGATGAGGTATAACGCAGGTTCCATGGTGAGGGGCCCCAGGCTGCCAGATCAGAGGAGGAGTTCATACCAGAGTGAATGCAGATGATGAGATTGGGAGTGCTGTGAATGAATGAAATGCTGAGCGAGGCAGCAACTGACCTGAAAGCTAAGATCATGGCAAGAATGAAAGCTGGGAAACCTAGAAACCGATTACAACGGCTATGTGAAGTACCACCTGAAAGTCTCATGGAAAGTGTGAATGCAGCTCTGAGGGCGAACCCGACCGTAACAATCACGGAAATGAACTGATATGCGCTTCAGCATCAGTGATCCTTGAGATGCTTGGCTATAAGAGCAACCATGGAAGCCATGAGATACATTACCGACCATGGAAAAGACGGTTGGAGGCTAAGATCAAGGCGACTCAGAAAGATGTGAGTCCTTTGACGGAGGCCCAGAGAGGTGTGATGAAAAGGCCGATACCTGAGAGGTACATCCAGATGACCATACCTGAAGCACTCGAAACTGCCAAACAAAGGCTCCAAGCCTTGTCCAGCCGCCTAAAGCGGTACACGAAAGAGAATGAGGCCAGACGAATAAACAGGCTGTTCACAACACAACCTGCGAAAGTGTACGCTCAGTGGCAGGGTCCTAAAAGGTACTGGAAAGGCATATGGGAGAAGGAGGTTGCACATAACAGCAGTGCACAATGGCTGGTCTCCCTGAGAGAGGAGCACAGACACCTCCCTGAACAGAATCCAGTTACCATAACAGTGGCAGACATACAGGAAAGAGTCTCAGATATGAAGAAATGGACAGCACCAGGCCCGGACATGGTCCACACCTACTGGCTAAAGAAACTCACAGCACTCCATGAGCGTCGAGCAGCATAAACGAACCAGCTGCTGAGGGATGGCTAACCGAAGGGCGAACGATACTGATCATGAAGGATCCCTCAAAGGGTGCAGTCGCATCCAACTATCGGCCATTAACCTGTCTCTCCACAACATGGAAGCTCATGCTGCGGCTAAGATAAGTGCACACATGGATCAATACATGAGCAAAGCACGGAAGGGCATTGGTAGAGATACCGGGGGAGCCAAACATCAGATCCTGGTTGACAGAACAGTCGCACAAGACTGCAGGTCCCGATGTACCAACCTGTGCACAGGCTGGATTGATTACAAGAAAGCCTATGACTCGATGCCACATACATGGATCACTGAATGCTTGGATATGTATAAGTTGAACAGGACCCTAAGAGCTTTCGTTGCGAACTTGATGAGGATGTGGAAAACCACACTTGAAGCCAATGGCAAGCCACTTACCCAAGTGTCCATCAAATGTGGCATATACCAAGGTGATGCACTCTCCCCACTGCTGTTCTGCGTAGGACTGAACCCCCTAAGCCAAGTAATCACCAAGACAGGCCATGGATACCGCCTCAGAAATGGAGCTACGATCAGTCACCTCCTCTACAAGGATGACATGTAGCTGTTTGCTAAGAGCGAAAGGGACATAGACTCCCTGATCCACACAATCAGGATCTACAGCAGCGACATCGGGATGTCATTCGGGCTGGAGAAATGTATTCGGATGGTGACTAAGAGAGGAAGGGTAGTCCGCACTGAAGGGGTCTCACTCCCTGAAGGAACAATAGCAGACATTGAGGACAGCTACAAGTACCTCGGTATACCACAAGCCAATGGCAACCTCAAACTGGCAACAAGGAAAGCGGCTACGGCCAAATACCTCCAGCGAGTGAGGCAAGTCCTAAGAAGCCAGCTCAATGGCAAGAATAAGACCCGGGCAATAAACAGCTATGCCCTTTCCAGTGATCAGATACCCTGCAGGAAAAATAAGGTGGCCAAGGGAAGAGATTCAGACCACGGATGTTAAGACCCGAAAGCTCGTTACCATGCATGGAGGGTTCCATCCCAAATCCAGCACCCTGAGACTGTACACAAGCCATCCAAGCCACAAACATCCAAGCTCCACAAATACATCAAGGAGAAGGCACCAACGGATGATGTACTCAGAGAATGTCTCAGACAATGGGGAACAGAAGATGAGGTGCTGGAAGAGGGACCATCATGGGAGGACAAGCCCCTACACGGGATGTACCACCGGACAATAACTGCCGCGGCCAATCTCAAGAAGTCCTATCAGAGTTCTCGATAGGGCTGGCCTGAAGGACAGCACAGAGGCACTCATCCTGGCTGCTCAGGAGCAGGCCCTGAGCACCAGAGCCATCGAGGCCTAGATATACCACACTAGCCAAGACCCAAAGTGTAGGTTGTGCAAAGAGGCACCTGAGACGATCTAACACATAACTGCAGGGTGTAAGGTGCTGGCAGGGAAAGCCTATATGGAACGCCATAACCAGGTGGCTGGCATAGTCTACCGAAACATCTGTGCGGAGTATGGACTGGACACCCCAAGGTCAAAATGGGAAACACCTCCGAAGGTGGTGGAGAATGACAGAGCGAAGATCCTGTGGGACTTCCAGATCCAGACTGACAAGATGGTAATGGCGAACCAACCAGATATCCTGATCATAGATAAAGGGCAGAGGAAAGCCGTTGTAGTGGATGTAGCGGTCCCAAGTGATGGAAACATCAGAAAGAAGGAACACGAGAAACTCGAGAAATCCCAAGGGCTCAGAGAGGAGCTGGAGAAAGCCTGGAAGGTAAAGGTGACAGTCGTGCCTGTGGTGGTCGGAGCACTCGGGGCAGTGACCCCCAAACTAGATGATGAGTGGTTGCAACAGATCCCGGGAACAACATCGGACATCTCAGTCCAGAAACGTGCAGTGCTGGGAACAGCAAGGATACTGCGCAGAACCCTCAAGCTTCCTGGCCTCGGGTAGAGGACCCCAGCTGAATGAGGGATGGACACCACCTGAGGGGTGAGACGAGGAGTTTTTTTTATAGATATACAGTGGATATATAGATGTACATTTTTCCCTGCAAGAAACATTGAAAAGCCATTTAAAAAGTCCTTATTGTATTTAGGAGACAGACACAGCACTCCATTAACTTCTATAAATCATGCCACTTCCTTTACACAATGTCATCTTACTCTGAGTATTGCACGGAGGCATCTCTTCATTTAGTTTAACAAGTTAAGCAGCACTTGTGATCGGCCCAAGTTACGGCTGCGCAATGTGAAAGCAATTTCTGATTCCGGTGGACTGTGACAGAACCAGAATTTTTGTCCTCACAGAAACTGTGATGTACTGTTCGGTCAATAGCAAGTACAAAATGTTAGGCCCCTGATTTGGGTAAAAACAAGTGAGATTTTCTGCATAATTCATATTCCACAAAGGTAAAATTAATCTGAATACCATGTTTAGACCAGTGCATGTGCGTAGAATGTATGATTGTAAAGGCATTGAAAATAAAAAAGACTTCCCCTTTAAATATTCCTGCTGCATAATATATCTCCTTTCCTTTCGTAAAGGATGGTCAGAACCTTTCCTAAGCATTATTAAAATTTAGACGATCTTTGCTCCAGGTGCTACCGGCTCATCTCACTCGGTTAGGATAGGAAAGGAAAGTTCCTATGCCAAAATGATAATCCAAAAAGGGCCCCTGTTGGTGGATAATCAGGCCATGGGAGGTGTGAGTAAATTGTGAGGGGGTGTTGGCTGGAGCTAGAAATAATTTTGGTTTCTTGTCCCTGCAGTAGGTTCATTAAAAGAGCAACCAGTCTTTTCACCACCATGGTCGGATCTTACTCTGGAGGGTAACCCATACAGGCAGGTGGCTTGGACAAAATATTTAAACACTGTCAAAGCTGTGTTGTCTGTGCTCCAGTTGAAGGTACGTTATTAGCCTGGAATTCCCATCAATGCCAGCATGTGTCACAAACCCCCACCTGTAAAACAAACATGAAAAGAATAATGATTAAATACAAGAAAACAATCAAGTTTCATATCTTGTTTGAAATATCATCTCGGTAGAGAAGGTATTGCTGTGCACTTAAGACTACATGGAGGCAATTTGGAGTTTGTGTAACTTGGATATACAAATGATAAAATTCAATTTAATCTGTGCTGTCCATACAATATGGCTTTCTAATGCTCCCACGAGTACAAATATAAGATGATCCCTTATTACCGAATGAGACGCATAGGCCCATCTATGTGCCATAAACTATTGGGGAATGGCACATAGTATGTTCTTCTAGCCACAGTCTGGCTCCATCTCTGGGCTGCAGCAGCTGGCTCAATACGGTTGAGGATTTCTCGAACTCTTTTTCTTTGTACTACAATACCATCAGCACGCAGGTATGCCCTCATCATCTGCAACAGGTTCATAAAACAACACAATAAAGAAAGTACACTTTCACAATGAATATAATGATATATACATGAAGGGACAAGAGTATGTAGCAGAACACTTGCTTCCGAGCCTGATCTGGGAAATTGGCTGTGCAATCTTCTGACATGCTCTTCCAGGTCAACATCATGAATGGGAGTAAATCTATTTCTGGCTGAAATCTGAAAAAACTTCATTTTTTTATGCAGGTATGAAGAGGAACAACACAACATCTCCGTGATGGCTCTCACTGTAAAGCCCTGAGTGGGGAGCAGTTCAATTTGATCCGTTGTAATGTCAAGTGCTGGTCTTCCTCGTCTACCTAAAGTATGGAAATAAAAGGATTAAGGAATTCAAGCAAATGAATCACTACGTGTTTTTTATATACAGTACTGTATACAGTACAGGCATATAGACACAGATGTACATAAAAGTATATGCAGCTTCAAAAGCGCGAGCAGCTATTTTCTCTAACCATTTTACTCAAAAAAAAAATAATTCAAACTTATAATTGAATAACTAAAAGATCACTAGTTATTGCTTATAAGTGTATAGCCATCGCGTTACTTAATAGTCTACTGATTTGCAGGAAAACCACTGGTATAAAACGACGTTTGACAGGGTGGTAGAAGGTAAGTCACAGCAAGTCGTCAGTAAAACCCGTGTGTAGTTCGAATAAAAACACATACAAAAAAAGCAATGACAAAAAAATGGTAGCCATTTTACCTGTGTGCAAACGATGTGCCACACGGGAACAAACACATCCACCATTAGGAGCGGGTCCCGCAATGATGACAGATCGGAGATCTATTAGACTTTGAATCAAATTTTGAATAGTATCAGCGCTAAACTGGTCAATAACTCTTCTTAAATTAGCAATTGAAATGTTTATCGCGCGTGCTTCACTTTCACCGGCAGACCCTTGACGACAGGCACTCTCTATTGCCCTGCACCTTCGCCGAATACGTCTCAGGACGCTGTCCGCCATTGTTGTTTTAAAAAACTAAGTGGGCACAGAATTTCCAAAATCATGAGCCCTGACTGGTGGGATGATACTATTTTGAAACGTACAGCCAATAGGATACCGTTACATGTTTTCGTAATCATCCTTATTTGCATTTAATGCAAGTACAGTGTAATGTCACTAGCACTACAAGTGGGCACATTTATGGCCTTACATGTTCACTAGTAAGCGTCAAAATCATCTTACCAGTGAACTAGTGGGCACATTTATGGCCTTAAATGTTCAGTAGTAAGCGTCAAAATAATCTTATTAGTGAACTAGTGGGCGTTTTGCGGCTTACATGTTGACTAGTAAGCGTCAAAATGACCTTACTAGTGAACTAGTGAGCGTTTTGTGGCTTACATGTTCACTAGTAAGCGTCAAAATGATCTTACTAGTGAACTAGTGGGCGTTTTGTGGCTTACATGTCAACTAGTAAGCCTCAAAATGATCTTACTAGTGAACTAGTGGGCGTTTTGTGGCTTACATGTTCACTAGTAAGCGTCAAAATGACCTTAGTAGTGAACTAGTGGGCGTTTTGTGGCTTACATGTTCACTAGTAAGCGTCAAAATGATCTTACTAGTGAACTAATGGGCGTTTTGTGGTTTACATGTTCACTAGTAAGCCTCAAAATGATCTTACTAGTGAACTAGTAGGCGATTTGTGGCTTACATGTCAACTAGTAAGCCTCAAAATGAACTTACTAGTGAACTAGCGGGCACATTTATGGCCTTACATGTTCACTAGTAAGCGTCAAAATGATCTTACTAGTGAACTAGTGGGCGTTTTGCGGCTTACATGTCAACTAGTAAGCCTCAAAATGACCTTACTAGTGAACTAGTGGGCGTTTTGCGGCTTACATGTCAATGAGTAAGCCTCAAAATGATCTTACGAGTGAACTAGTGGGCGTTTATCGGCTTACATGTCAACTAGTAAGCCTCAAAATTACCTTACTAGTGAACCAGTGAGCGTTTTGTGGCTTACATGTTCACTAGTAAGCGTCAAAATGACCTTACTAGTGAACTAGTGAGCGTTTTGTGGCTTACATGTTCACTAGTAAGCGTCAAAATTACCTTACTAGTGAACCAGTGAGCGTTTTGTGGCTGACATGTTCATAAATAAGCGTCAAAATGACCTTACTAGTGAACTAGTGAGCGTTTTGTGGCTTACATGTTCACTAGTAAGCGTCAAAATGATCTTACTAGGGAACTAGTGGGCGTTTTGTGGCTTACATGTTCACTAGTAAGCGTCAAAATTACCTTACTAGTGAACCAGTGAGCGTTTTGTGGCTTACATGTTCACTAGTAAGCCTCAAAATTATCTTACTAGTGAACTAGTGGGCGTTTTGTGGCTTACATGTTCACTAGAAGCCTCAAAATGATCTTACTAGTGAACTAGTGGGCACATTTATGGCCTTACATGTTCACTAGTAAGCGTCAAAATGACCTTGCTAGTGAACTAGTGGGCAATATGGAATAAATACTTAGGGCACTTAGAACCCTTTAAATACTCAATGGGCTTGCCTGGCAAGCCCTTTGAGTATTTATTCATCCGTGATGGTATTGTAGACCAATGAGAGCACGTCCGACAGACACGTGGACTTCGGGCAGCCAATCATGATGCATTTCGAGCCAAGCCCCAAAAAAAACGGAGGAGAAAACTTTCAGACGCTTTGAAAGCTTATGGGGTACATATTACTCTTGTTGTTACACAAAATTTTGTTTTACGATTATTTTAGGCGGTAACGTTATGGTGTAAATGTCAAATACGTGGTCAATTTATCAAGATGAAGCCTGCTTAAAAATTTGCTCCAACGATTTCGGAGATGTGTCTGACTTTGACAGCAATGGCGGCAGTTCAACGCTGACAGTCGCAGTCGGGTACAGATTTATTTCGGCAGGACTTTCCAAAATCTGCCGTTTGCTCTGACAGTTCTCTGTCTGACAGTCACATTTTGTCTTATTACTCACAAGCTAATTGACATTTAAAAAAGAGTTAAAGTTAATGTTTGGAACACGATTTTGCTCTTACTGTTTGCTGCCTTAGTTCGTTTGAATTATTCGCTTCCTGCATTACATGAAGTACATTTTTTAATATTCACAAGACTGTAACTGTGCATTATAAATAATGTCACATTTGCACTATGTTTTACTGGATCTACAACTAAACTAGGTCCTCGTTTCTGGGAGAGTCCACAGCACCACCTGTATCACAACCATTCTGCCGGCACACCTTCAGCAGCACGATGTTTCTAACGGGAGCTGGAGGGTGATCAGCTTCATTGAAGAACAGGAGGAGGAGAGGCACAACGTTTGTCATTTGTGATATGTTTTTAGACTTTTCTCCTAATTAAAAAAACTGTATGTTTTGTTAATTTCTTGATATAGTTCTTGTATTTAAATATTTTAACAATCAAATATTTTTCAACTGTGTTTTAGATATGAATTGTATGAAATAAATCAGTGAAGCCCCATTCAAATTCTACTCCATCTAATCTGCTCGATCACACTGCTGTCAACCTGCTGTAAATAATGCCTCCATTCATGATTGTAGAAAACCCAGAACGGTAAACATGTGATTATTTTATTTCAAAATATAAGAAGCCTATGTTTTGCAATTGTGCTCATTTTCATTGTATTGCACGACAAATATAATAGATGAGCCGGTTTGGGGACATCATCAACCAAGCTGCTGCTCCAATTGCAATGCGATATATTGTCCTGCTCTCCTAAATTCGCATCTACACCACAAATTTCTGTATACTGTAGATATTACGCAAATGGCGGTAAATAATTGTGAAAGCTCAGAATCAGGTTTTAAAGGGTTAATTCTTTGCTGGGTGGAGCTCTTATCATGGAGCCAATAGGAGGTGCCCTCGGGTGGTGTCCGTCCCTCATTCAGCTCGGGTCCTCCAACAGAGGCCAGGAAGCCCGAGGTCCCCGCGCAGTACCCCCGCCGCTCCCAGCACCGCACACCTCCGGACCGAGATGTCCGACGCTGCTCCCGGGATCCGTCGAAACCACCCATCCAGTAAGGGGGTCACTGCCCCGAGCGCCCCGACCACCACAGGCACGACCGCCACCCCCACCCCCCAGGCCCTCCCCAGCCCCTCCCCGAGCCCCTGGTACCCCCCGAGCCCCCCATGCTCCCCCCTCCCGATGCCTCCACCACCTGGGACCGCCACATCCACCACAACGGCCCTACTCCGCCCCCCATCCACGACCACGACATCTGGTTGACTCGCCACCACCATCCCGCCAGTCTGGATCCGGAAGTCCCACAGGATCCCCGCTCCGCCACCCTCCACCACCCTCGGAGGTGCCCCCCACTCCGACCCCGGGGCCCCCAGTCCACACTCCGCACAGATGCCTCGGCAGACCACGCCAGCCACCTGGCCATGGCGCTCCACGCAGGCCCCCCCTGCCAGCATCCCACACCCCGCAGCCACGTGCCGGATCGTCCCAGGCGCCTCCCCGCACAACCCACACCCCGGGTCCTGTCCGGCGCGGCACATCCGGGCCTCGACGGCTCCGGCGCCCAAGGCCCGCTCCTGAGCAGCCAGGATGAGCGCCCCTGCGCTGTCCCCCAGGCAAGCCCCCTCCAGCCACCGATAGGACTTCTTGAGATCAGCCACCTCAGCCATGGTCCGGTGGCACATCCCGCGTAGGGGCCCGCCCCCCCACGATGGTCCCCCCCCCCCAGCGCCCGTCCCTCCGCTCCCCACTGTCCGAGACACTCTCCAAGCACGTCACCCGCCGGAGCCCCCGCCCCCCGATGCATTCATGGAGCCCGGATGTCCCATCCCAGAAAGCGGCGCCGACACCCACCAGTCCCCGGCCTCCCTCCCCTCGGCCCGCGCACACAGTCTCTCTCTCTCTATATATATATATAGCTGGATAGCTCAGTTGGTAAGGTTTGGCGTACGGGAGACGCTGGTTCGCTTGGGTCCCGCTTGGGGCAAAAAATGAGCACATAACACCATCCAGTGTGGATCCTTGGGCAAGAGCTTTCACGCTAATGCGTACCTCATACAATGATGAGAGACAATAAAATGAATGACATGCCAGCTCAGAGGTCGCCCGGCCAAACAAGGTCTGCGTCAGGTGCTGGGGAACCAGAGCACCTTGATGAAAAATGGAGCGGAGATGGGCAAGATGCAATAACATGGCTCTGTTGGAATGCTACTACTCAAGCAAGCCTAGTCAGAGAGGTTACATGCAGAGAATCTGGGCTAAATGGTTACTTCAAAACCCACAGTCACGGGTGACCACGAAACAACTAGTAACTCAGTGTTCCAACATCCACAAACGGCAACTGCTGTCACAACTTGAGATTGATGAGGTACAACGCAGGTTCCATGGTGAGGGGCCCCAGGCTGCCAGATCAGAGGAGGAGTTCATACCAGAGTGAATGCATATGATGAGATTGGGAGTGCTGTGAATGAATGAAATGCTGAGCGAGGCAGCAACTGACCTGAAAGCTAAGATCATGGCAAGAATGAAAGCTGGGAAACCTAGAAACCGATTACAACGGCTATGTGAAGTACCACCTGAAAGTCTCATGGAAAGTGTGAATGCAGCTCTGAGGGCGAACCCTACCGTAACAATCACGGAAATGAACTGATATGCGCTTCAGCATCAGTGATCCTTGAGATGCTTGGCTATAAGAGCAACCATGGAAGCCATGAGATACATTACCGACCATGGAAAAGACGGTTGGAGGCTAAGATCAAGGCGGCTCAGAAAGATGTGAGTCCATTGACGGAGGCCCAGAGAGGTGTGATGAAAAGGCCGATACCTGAGAGGTACATCCAGATGACCATACCTGAAGCACTCGAAACTGCCAAACAAAGGCTCCAAGCCTTGTCCAGCCGCCTAAAGCGGTACACGAAAGAGAATGAGGCCAGACGAATAAACAGGCTGTTCACAACACAACCTGCGAAAGTGTACGCTCAGTGGCAGGGTCCTAAAAGGTACTGGAAAGGCATATGGGAGAAGGAGGTTGCACATAACAGCAGTGCACAATGGCTGGTCTCCCTGAGAGAGGAGCACAGACACCTCCCTGAACAGAATCCAGTTACCATAACAGTGGCAGACATACAGGAAAGAGTCTCAGATATGAAGAAATGGACAGCACCAGGCCCGGACATGGTCCACACCTACTGGCTAAAGAAACTCACAGCACTCCATGAGCGTCGAGCAGCATAAACGTACCAGCTGCTGAGGGATGGGACATACCCGGGATGGCTAACCGAAGGGCGAACGATACTGATCATGAAGGATCCTTCAAAGGGTGCAGTCGCATCCAACTATCGGCCATTAACCTGTCTCTCCACAACATGGAAGCTCATGTTGCGGCTAAGATAAGTGCACACATGGATCAATACATGAGCGAAGCACGGAAGGGCATTGGTAGAGATACCAGGGGAGCCAAACATCAGCTCCTGGTTGACAGAACAGTCGCACAAGACTGCAGGTCCCGATGTACCAACCTGTGCACAGGCTGGATTGATTACAAGAAAGCCTACGACTCGATGCCACATACATGGATCACTGAATGCTTGGATATGTATAAGTTGAACAGGACCCTAAGAGCCTTCGTTGCGAACTTGATGAGGATGTGGAAAACCACACTTGAAGCCAATGGCAAGCCACTTACCCAAGTGTCCATCAAATGTGGCATATACCAAGGTGATGCACTCTCCCCACTGCTGTTCTGCATAGGACTGAACCCCCTAAGCCAAGTAATCACCAAGACAGGCCATGGATACCGCCTCAGAAATGGAGCTACGATCAGTCACCTCCTCTACAAGGATGACATGTAGCTGTTTGCTAAGAGCGAAAGGGACATAGACTCCCTGATCCACACAATCAGGATCTACAGCAGCGACATCGGGATGTCATTCGGGCTGGAGAAATGTAGTCGGATGGTGACTAAGAGAGGAAGGGTAGTCCGCACTGAAGGGGTCTCACTCCCTGAAGGAACAATAGCAGACATTGAGGACAGCTACAAGTACCTCGGTATACCATAAGCCAATGGCAACCTCAAACTGGCAACAAGGAAAGCGGCTACGGCCAAATACCTCCAGCGAGTGAGGCAAGTCCTAAGAAGCCAGCTCAATGGCAAGAATAAGACCCGGGCAATAAACAGCTATGCCCTTTCCAGTGATCAGATACCCTGCAGGAAAAATAAGGTGGCCAAAGGAAGAGATTCAGACCACGGATGTTAAGACCCGAAAGCTTGATACCATGCATGGAGGGTTCCATCCCAAGTCCAGCACCCTGAGACTGTACACAAGCCGAAAGGAAGGAGGCCGGGGACTAGTGAGTGTGAGAGCCACTGTCCAGGATGAAACATCCAAGCTCCACAAATACATCAAGGAGAAGGCACCAACGGATGATGTACTCAGAGAATGTCTCAGACAATGGGGAACAGAAGATGAGGTGCTGGAAGAGGGACCATCATGGGAGGACAAGCCCCTACACGGGATGTACCACCGGACAATAACTGCCGTGGCCAATCTCAAGAAGTCCTATCAGAGTTCTAGAGAGGGCTGGCCTGAAGGACAGCACAGAGGCACTCATACTGGCTGCTCAGGAGCAGGCCCTGAGCACCAGAGCCATCGAGGCCTAGATATACCACACCAGCCAAGACCCAAGGTGTAGGTTGTGCAAAGAGGCACCTGAGACGATCTAACACATAACTGCAGGGTGTAAGGTGCTGGCAGGGAAAGCCTATATGGAACGCCATAACCAGGTGGCTGGCATAGTCTACCGAAACATCTGTGCAGAGTATGGACTGGACACCCCAAGGTCAAAATGGGAAACACCTCCGAAGGTGGTGGAGAATGACAGAGCGAAGATCCTGTGGGACTTCCAGATCCAGACTGACAAGATGGTAATGGCGAACCAACCAGATATCCTGATCATAGATAAAGGGCAGAGGAAAGCCGTTGTAGTGGATGTAGCGGTCCCAAGTGATGGAAACATCAGAAAGAAGGAACACGAGAAACTCGAGAAATCCCAAGGGCTCAGAGAGGAGCTGGAGAGAGCCTGGAAGGTAAAGGTGACAGTCGTGCCTGTGGTGGTCGGACCACTCGGGGCAGTGACCCCCAAACTAGATGATGAGTGGTTGCAACAGATCCCGGGAACAACATCGGACATCTCAGTCCAGAAATGTGGAGTGCTGGGAACAGCAAGGATACTGCGCAGAACCCTCAAGCTTCCTGGCCTCTGGTAGAGGACCCGAGCTGAATGAGGGACAGACAGCACCCGAGGGTGGGTGAGACGAGGATTTTTTTTTTAAAATATATACAGTCCCTGATTGACTATTGTGTTCTTGAGATACAGCACAAACATTGCTGATTACTTCAGCGTTCATGCTTTCCCTATGGAATGCAATGTTAACGGAGTGGTGGCTTGCTGACATGGTGATGCACTGCAGTTCCAAAACAACAATGGCGGAGCCACCCGGGTTTGCAACAGAAAAAAAAAAACACAAGCAGCCAACACCTGCCCAAAAAGATGTTTGTGAGAAATATAACAAGTCACCGATGCAAAAGCACAGAGACTATGTTTATATGCAGACGTACTATATGCTCATGCATACTTGACATTTTCAATGGTCAATTTCAACACCAGGTTGGTCATATTTTTTTTACAAAGAAAACACCTTTATTTCAGCCTTGTACTGTGTTATGGCTGCTTCATCATCGCCGTCGTGAGTCGTTATGAGTACAAATATTTTTATTTGTTGATATGTCTCTCTTAATAGACTGTATGATACATTTTAACTGTGTTTGATCATTTAAAAAATGTGTTAAAACACCGTAAAAACATTTTTTTAAATGTTCTGGAAATGATTTTTTAACTTGCCTAAGGTGTGTAATTGAAGGAAACACAACTGTAACATTCGTTCACCTATTCTCTATATTGCTCATGAGAGTCACAGGTGACCTGGATCCTATCACAGCTCAATCCCGATTAGGCATGATAAACCCTGGACTGGCCGCGTCTCTATTGCAGGGCACTTATCGACAAACATCCATTCACACCTAAGGATTTGTTTTTAGTTTTCAATTAACCCAAAAAGTGTGGTTTTGGAATGCAGGAGGAAGCCAGAGTACTGGCATAAAATCCCGAAAAGCATGGAGAGGGCATGCAAACTTCTGGAGGCCCAAGCTTGGATTCTAACAACCAACCTCAGGACTGTTAAGTGACCACACCATATTATATATAATTTTACTTTGACCTTAATGAGTAACTTTTTTATTCAGTTCACATACTGTAAATACTTTTTAAAAAATGTATAATTTTCAAAGGCATTAAAAAGTTACTCAAGTTTTTTATTTATTTATTTATTTATTTTTTAGGTTACCTCTATCCGCTGTTGCAGCATGATCTAATGGGCCAGTGGTCCTCAACTAGAAATGCTGAAGGTCCACTTTTGTTTTTTTTAATAAGACCAAGGTCCGATTTCATGCACGGGAATCATGGGTAGCAGGGCTATATGCCCATTTAGTATGGTAAAGCCAAGCTTATACAAAACAACACTCCTCACAACCAATCAATAATGGGGTGCATGAAAATAACCCCGGGTAGACGGGAGCAGAACTGCACACAATGGAAACCTCCCGCGATTCGTTTTGTCTAATTGTCTATGTGCGGCTCTCCTGGGCTGAAGCTGTTAGCACACTGTGGCGTCGCGCATGCGTCTGTTTCCGGACACAATCCTCAATTTTGAATCGCCGTGTTAGCGTTAGCTTGTGGCGCAATGTAAACACCGACTAGTAAAAAGGAGGTGAACTCACGTAGCGAGTAGAATGGCTTGCAGTTTGTTGGAAAATCCTGCGCACTATGCGGGTGTAGGGCCGTCTCGTTTTTACTCCCCGCGACGCTCGGGTTCGACGGCGGGTATCGTCCGAGGCGCGCCCTTCGGGTTGCGCAGGCCGTCTCGTTTTTGCTCCCCGCGACACTCGGGTTCGACGGCGGGTATCGTCCGAGGCGCGCCCTTCGGGTCGCCGCGCGCGGCGGGTCGATGGCCGCCGCTGCCCGGCTCCGACCGCGCCAGCTTGCAACGCACTGTCAGACAAGGGCTCGGAACGCCCCAGCGCGCATGCAAATTAGCCATGTGCGCGAAAGCCGCGTGCGGGATTCGAAATGTACGCACCTTGTGTTGTCGTCTGAAATGAAAAATAAAATCATTTGCCCTCCCGCCGCCCCCCTCTCTCTACTCGTCCGAGGCATTTTGAATGCGTATGTATTGGGAAAGACGCGTGTTGACGGTTACGTATGGGCACACCTTAAATTCAAATGAGCCAATCAGCGTATCGTATATGCTGACGCTTAGGTATGAACACCCTTAAATTCAAATGGGCCAATCAGCGCATCGTATATGCTGACGCTTAGGTATGGGCACACCTTAAATTCAAATGAGCCAATCAGCGCATCGTATATGCCGACGCTAATGTATGGGCACACTTTCATTTCAGAGGAGCCATCAGGCGCCGACAGGTTTGGCAGCCTCAGTCACACGCTCCCTAGTATTATCCCTGTTTTTGTCATTTTCGTTTGTTTTTGGCGACCCTGAGCGGCTTACTTACACGAGGGAAAAGTTGCTGCGCATTGGGGAGGCTACGCTAGGTCTTTTTTCACCAGCACACGAAAATCCACAAGGTTTTTCGGAGCTAATCGCGAGCGGAGCGGCTGCGCTGTACGGAGCATGGAAACGCCGCCGGAGGAGGGGGAAGCGAGCCGGCGTGCTCGTTAAGCTCCGGCAGCGCGGATTTCAAACCCCGCTCCCATCGATCCATCTTGCTAATCTACGATCTCTGCCAACTAAGATGGATGGACTTTTTCTCACAAAGACCAACAAAACCTTTGCACGCTACATCTACCCAGCTTCCGCCTTCTCCGAGCCGACCGCGACACGGAGCTATCAGGGAAAACGAGAGGTGGTGGGATTTGTTTCTATATAAACGAAGAATGGTGCACTGATGTCACGAAGCTCGACGCACACTGCAGCCCGGACCTGGAGTCGCTGTCTTTAAACTGCAAGCCATTCTACTCGCCACGTGAGTTCACCTCCTTTTTACTAGTCGGTGTTTTCATTGCGCCACAAGCTAACGCTAACACGGCGATACAAACGCTAGCCAAACAAGTAAACAAACTCGAACTAAAATACCCAGAGTCACCCCTGATCATTTTGGGCGATTTTAATAGAGCACATCTTAACCGTGAACTTCCCAGATATAAGCAGCACATCGACTGTTTCACCAGAGAAGGCAACATTCTAGACCACTGCTATACAACAATAAAAAATGCATACCGATCGGTCGCCCGTGCAGCATTGGGTCTTTCTGACCACAATGTAATCCACTTAATACCTACATACAGACAGAAACTCAAATGTGTTAAACCGGTTGTTAAGACTGTGAAAAAAAATGGACGGATGAAGCAAAGCTAGCTCTACAAGAATGCTTAGACTGCACTGATTGGGGCGTCTTTGAAACTTCAACGGGCACACTGGATGAATACACAGACACTGTAACATCATACATCAGTTTCTGTGAGCACATGTGTGTACCAACGAAGTTCTTCCGCCATGGTTTACTCCCAAACTCGGGCAACTCAGGAAAGAGAAAGAGGCTGCATTTAGAAGTGGAGATCGGGCACTGTACAAACACGCCCGAAACCAATTGACAAAGGAAGTTAACATCGCTAAGAGAAGCTATGCAGAGAGTCTGAAAAACCAGTTCTCTGCTAAAGACTCTGCATCTGTATGGAATGGCCTGAAAGCAATCACTAACTATAGAATGCCACCCCCCCCCAACAGTGAACAATAAGGGTCTTGCTAATGAACTAAACATGTTTTTCTGGCGATTTGAAAAGGACACCCCCATTTCCTACACACACCCACCTCTACCAGAAACCACTCTACCTACTCTAAACCTATCTTTTGGTTTAATGACAATGGCATTCCAATTACTTAGGGCATTGTTTTAGTTTGACTAGTTGTCATTTTATGAAAAGAAAATTGGGAAAGTCACAATGCTGCCTGTGGTTTGTGGTATTTTTTTTCCACAGCTAGAAAGTTCAGTTTATGATGCAAGTTTGAATGACTAAATTATTGGAGTAGGGCTTAATCCCTTTGATGACATGAAAAATAGTGATTCCCCATAGACAAAGGGAAATGTGTATTACAAAGCCGTAACAGTCTCAGTTGTAAAAAAAAAAGATTGTCTCTGCTTTGCAATTGGGAAAAAATATATTTATTTCATAAACCATACACTGTTTTAGGACTCAGAGACAGACAACCATTTACAAAGACTCACCGTCAACACTATAGCCCATTTATAGTGTAGTGATAAATGGACCTTTTTTTGTTTTCCGCTATCCATTTAGTGGCAGTATGTACTAGTATGGTGACCTGGTAAAACTCACCAAGGTGAGCATGTATGTTTGCTGGTTGGTTTTAGTTTGTGCTGGTTATCTTGTAAAACATTCACAAAGTGCAAAGTAATTAACAAGATTTAATAAGAAAGAGCAAATCCCAGGATGAGTGTATGTGCATGCTTGTCACAGATAAGAGACAAAAAAGACTGGTGTGTTTGATGAGGATATTATATCGAAACATTTTCAATTGAGTTTTAGAAATTAAATGAAACCACTTTTTACAATGCTCAGTTTAACATGTGACGTAAAAATAAAACATCTAATGTTGAACTTGAAAATAAAGAAAAATACTGCCAAGTAGAATATGCATTACAAAATGTTAAGCACACATAAAGGGAACAGGAGCAGCTCTGCTTGGCTATCAGGAATTAGAGCAGGCAAACATACATAGGATGATGCACTGTATGCATAGTAGTAATGCTAAAAAAAATACAAATAAATACTAGTTCACTAGTAAGATCATTTTGACGCTTACTAGTGAACATGTAAGGCCATAAATGTGCCCACTAGTTCACTAATAAGATCGTTTTGAGGCTTACTAGTTGACATGTAAGCCACAAAACGCCCACTAGTTCACTCGTAAGATCATTTTGAGGCTTACTAGTGAAGATGTAAGCAACAAAACGCCCACTGGTTCACTCGTAAGATCATTTTGACGCTTACTAGTGAACATGTAAGGCCATAAATGTGCCCACTTGTTCACTAGTAAGATCATTTTGAGGCTTACTGGTTGACATGCAAGCCACAAAATGCCCACTAGTTCACTAGTAAGATCATTTTGAGGCTTACTAGTTGACATGTAAGCCGCAAAACGCCCACTAGTTCACTGGTAAGATCATTTTGACGCTTACTAGTGAACATGTAAGCCACAAAACGCTCACTAGTTCACTAGTAAGATCATTTTGACGCCTACTAGTGAACATGTAAGCCACAAAACACTCACTAGTTCACGAGTAAGGTAATTTTGACACTTACTAGTGAACATGTAAGCCACAAAACGCTCACTAGTTCACTCGTAAGATCATTTTGAGGCTTACTAGTTGACATGTAAGCCGCAAAACGCCCACTAGCTCACTCGTAAGATCATTTTGACTCTTACTAGTGAACATGTAAGCCGCAAAACGCACACTAGTTCACTAGTAAGATCATTTTGAGGCTTACTAGTTGACATGTAAGCCGCAAAACACCTACTAGTTCACTAGTAAAATCATTTTGAGACTTACTAGTTGACATGTAAGCCGCAAAACGCCCACTAGTTCACTAGTAAGATCATTTTTATGCTTACTAGTGAACATGTAAGGCCATAAATGTGCCCACTAGGTCACTAGTAAGATCATTTTGACGCTTACTAGTGAACATGTAAGGCCATAAATGTGCCCACTAGTTCACTAGTAAGGTCATTTTGACGCTTACTAGTGAACATGTAAGCCACAAAACGCTCACTAGTAAGGTCATTTTGAGGCTTACTAGTGAAGATGTAAGCCACAAAACGCCTACTAGTTCACTAGTAAGATCATTTTGACGCTTACTAGTGAACATGTAAGGCACAAAACGCTCACTAGTTCACTAGTAAGGTCATTTTGACGCTTACTAGTGAACATGTAAGCCACAAAACGCCCACTAGTTCACTAGTAAGATCATTTTGACTCTTACTAGTGAACATGTAAGGCCATAAATGTGCCCACTAGTTCACTAGTAAGATCATTTTGACGCTTACTAGTGAGCATGTAAGGCCATAATTGTGCCCACTAGTTCACTAGTAAGATCATTTTGACGCTTACTAGTGAACATGTAAGGCCATAAATGTGCCCACTAGTTCACTAGTAAGATCATTTTGAGGCTTACTAGTTGACATGTAAGCCGCAAAACGCCCACTAGTTCACTAGTAAGATCATTTTGAGGCTTACTAGTTGACATGTAAGCCACAAAATGTCCACTAGTTCACTAGTAAGATCATTTTGACGCTTACTAGTGAACATGTAAGGCCATAAATGTGCCCACTAGTTCACTAGTAGGATCATTTTGACGCTTACTAGTGAACATGTAAGCCACAAAACGCCCACTAGTAAGATCATTTTGAGGCGTACTAGTTGACATGTAAGCCGCAAAACGCCCACTAGTTCACGAGTAAGATCATTTTGAGGCTTACTAGTGAAGATGTAAGGCTATAAATGTGCCCACTAGTTCACTAGTAAGATCATTTTGAGGCTTACTAGTTGACATGTAAGCCACAAAACGCCCACTAGTTCACTAGTAAGATCATTTTGACGCTTACTAGTGAACATATAAGGCCATAAATGTGCACACTAGTTCACTAGTAAGATCATTTTGAGGCTTACTAGTTGACATGTAAGCCACAAAACGCTCACTAATTCACTAGTAAGGTCATTTAGACGCTTACTAGTGAAAATGTAAGCCACAAAACGCCCACTAGTTCATTAGTAAGATCATTTTGAGGTTTACTTGTTGACATGTAAGCCGCAAAACGCCGACTAGTTCACTAGTAAGATCATTTTGACGCTTACTAGTGAACATGTAAGGCCATAAATGTGCCCACTAGTTCACTGGTAAGATCATTTTGAGGCTTACTAATTGACATGTAAGCCACAAAACGCCCACTAGTTCACTAGTAAGATCATTTTGAGGCTTACTAGTTGACATGTAAGCCACAAAATGCCCACTAGTTCACTAGTAAGATCATTTTGACGCTTACTAGTGAACATGTAAGGCCATAAATGTGCCCACTAGTTCACTAGTAGGATCATTTTGACGCTTACTAGTGAACATGTAAGGCCATAAATGTGCCCACTAGTTCAATAGTAAGATCATTTTGAGGCTTACTAATTGACATGTAAGCCACAAAACGCCCACTATTTCACTAGTAAGATCATTTTGAGGCGTACTAGTTGACATGTAAGCCGCAAAACGCCCACTAGTTCACGAGTAAGATCATTTAGAGGCTTACTAGTGAAAATGTAAGGCTATAAATGTGCCCACTAGTTCACTAGTGAGATCATTTTGACGCTTACTAGTGAACATGTAAGGCTATAAATGTGCCCACTAGTTCACTAGTAAGATAATTTTGAGGCTTACTAGTTGACATGTAAGCCACAAAACGCCCACTAGTTCACTAGTAAGATCATTTTGACGCTTACTAGTGAACATGTAAGGCCATAAATGTGCCCACTAGTTCACTAGTAAGATCATTTTGAGGCTTACTAGTTGACATGTAAGCCACAAAACGCTCACTAATTCACTAGTAAGGTCATTTTGACGCTTACTAGTGAACATGTAAGCCACAAAACGCCCACTAGTTCATTAGTAAGATCATTTTGAGGTTTACTTGTTGAAATGTAAGCCGCAAAACGCAGACTAGTTCACTAGTAAGATCATTTTGACGCTTACTCGTGAACATGTAAGCCACAAAACGCCCACTAGTTCACTGGTAAGATACTTTTGAGGCTTACTAGTGAACATGTAAGGCCATAAATGTGCCCACTAGTTCACTAGTAAGATCATTTTGAGGCTTACTGGTTGACATGTAAGCCACAAAACGCCCCTTAGCTCACTCGTAAGATCATTTTGAGGCTTACTAGTTGACATGTAAGCCACAAAACGCCCACTAGTTCACGAGTAAGATCATTTTGAGGCTTACTAGTTGACATGTAAGCCACAAAACGCCCACTAGTTCACGAGTAAGATCATTTTGAGGCTTACGAGTGAAGATGTAAGCCACAAAACGCCCACTAGTTCACTAGTAAGATCATTTTGACGCTTACTAGTGAACACGTAAGGCCATAAATGTGCCCACTATTTCACTAGTAAGATCATTTTGAGGCTTACTAGTGAACATGTAAGCCACAAAACGCCCACTAGTTCACTAGTAAGATCATTTTGACGCTTACTAGTGAATATGTAAGGCCATAAATGTGCCCACTAGTTCACTAGTAAGATCATTTTGAGGCTTACTAGTTGACATGTAAGCCACAAAACGCTCACTAATTCACTAGTAAGGTCATTTTGACGCTTACTAGTGAACATGTAAGCCACAAAACGCCCACTAGTTCATTAGTAAGATCATTTTGAGGCTTACTTGTTGACATGTAAGCCGCAAAACGCCCACTAGTTCACTAGTAAGATCATTATGAGGCTTACTAGTTGACATGTAAGCCACAAAATCCCCACTAGTTCACTAGTAAGATCATTTTGAGGCTTACTAGTTGACATGTAAGCCGCAAAACGCCCACTAGTTCACTGGTAAGATCATTTTGAGGCTTACTAGTGAACATGTAAGGCCATAAATGTGCCCACTAGTTCACTAGTAAGATCATTTTGAGGCTTACTAGTTGACATGTAAGCCACAAACGCCCACTAGTTCACTAGTAAGATCATTTTGAGGCTTACGAGTGAAGATGTAAGCCACAAAACGCCCACTAGTTCACTAGTAAGATCATTTTGAGGCTTACTAGTTGACATGTAAGCCACAAAACGCTCACTAATTCACTAGTAAGGTCATTTTGACGCTTACTAGTGAACATGTAAGCCACAAAACGCCCACTAGTTCATTAGTAAGATCATTTTGAGGTTTACTTGTTGACATGTAAGCCGCAAAACACCCACTAGTTCACTAGTAAGATCATTTTGAGGCTTACAAGTGAACATGTACGGCCATAAATGTGCCCACTAGTTCACTAGTAAGATCATTTTGGGGCTTACTAGTTGACATGTAAGCCACAAAATCCCCACTAGTTCACTAGTAAGATCATTTTGAGGCTTACTAGTTGACATGTAAGCCGGAAAACGCCCACTAGTTCACTGGTAAGATCATTTTTAGGCTAACTAGTTGACATGTAAGCCACAAAACGCCCACTAGTTCACTAGTAAGATCATTTTGAGGCTTACAAGTGAAGATGTAAGCCACAAAACGCCCACTCGTTTACTAGTAAGATCATTTTGACGCTTACTAGTGAACACGTAAGGCCATAAATGTGCCCACTAGTTCACTAGTAAGATCATATTGAGGCTTACTATTTGACATGTAAGTCACAAAACGCCCACTAGTTCACTAGTAAGATCATTTTGAGGCTTACTAGTGAACATGTAAGCCACAAAACGCCCACTAGTTCACTAGTAAGATCATTTTGAGGCTTACTCGTGAACATGTAAGCCACAAAACGCCCACTAGTTCACTAGTAAGGTCATTTTGACGCTTACTCGTGAACATGTAAGCCACAAATTGTCACTAGTTCACTAGTAAGGTCATTTTGACGCTTACTAGTTAACATGTAAGCCACAAAACGCCCACTAGTTCACTGGTAAGATCATTTTGAGGCTTACTAGTGAACATGTAAGGCCATAAATGTGCCCACTAGTTCACTAGTAAGATCATTTTGAGGCTTACTAGTTGACATGTAAGCCACAAACGCCCACTAGTTCACTAGTAAGATCATTTTGAGGCTTACGAGTGAAGATGTAAGCCACACAACGCCCACTAGTTCACTAGTAAGATCATTTTGAGGCTTACTAGTTGACATGTAAGCCACAAAACGCTCACTAATTCACTAGTAAGGTCATTTTGACGCTTACTAGTGAACATGTAAGCCACAAAACGCCCACTAGTTCATTAGTAAGATCATTTTGAGGTTTACTTGTTGACATGTAAGCCGCAAAACTCCCACTAGTTCACTCGTAAGATCATTTTGACGCTTACTCGTGAACATGTAAGCCACAAAACGCCCACTAGTATACTAGTAAGATCATTTTGAGGCTTACAAGTGAACATGTACGGCCATCAATGTTCCCACTAGTTCACTCTTAAGATCATTTTGGGGCTTACTAGTTGACATGTAAGCCACAAAATCCCCACTAGTTCACTAGTAAGATCATTTTGAGGCTTACTAGTTGACATGTAAGCCGCAAAACGCCCACTAGTTCACTGGTAAGATCATTTTGAGGCTAACTAGTTGACATGTAAGCCACAAAACGCCCACTAGTTCACTAGTAAGATCATTTTGAGGCTTACAAGTGAAGATGTAAGCCACAAAACGCCCACTCGTTTACTAGTAAGATCATTTTGACGCTTACTAGTGAACACGTAAGGCCATAAATGTGCCCACTAGTTCACTAGTAAGATCATATTGAGGCTTACTATTTGACATGTAAGTCACAAAACGCCCACTAGTTCACTAGTAAGGTCATTTTGACGCTTACTAGTGAACATGTAAGGCCATAAATGTGCCCACTAGTTCACTAGTAAGATCATTTTGAGGCTTAGTAGTTGGCATGTAAGCCAGAAAATGCCCACTAGTTCACTAGTAAGATCATTGTGAGGCTAACTAGTTGACATGTAAGCCACAAATTGTCACTAGTTCACTAGTAAGGTCATTTTGACGCTTACCCGTGAACATGTAAGCCACAGAACGCCCACTAGTTCACTAGTAAGATCATTTTGAGGCTTACTAGTGAACATGTAAGGCCATAAATGTGCCCACTAGTTCACTAGTAAGATCATTTTGACGCCTACTAGTGAACATGTAAGCCACAAAACACTCACTAGTTCACTAGTAAGGTCATTTTGACACTTACTAGTGAACATGTAAGCCACAAAACGCTCACTAGTTCACTAGTAAGATCATTTTGAGGCTTACTAGTGAACATGTAAGGCCATAAATGTGCCCACTAGTTCACTAGTAAGATCATTTTGAGGCTTAGTAGTTGGCATGTAAGCCAGAAAATGCCCACTAGTTCACTAGTAAGATCATTGTGAGGCTTACTAGTTGACATGTAAGCCGCAAAACGCCCACTAGATCATTAGTAAGATCATTATGAGGCTTACTTGTTGACATGTAAGCCGCAAAACGCCCACTAGTTCACTCGTAAGATCATTTTGATGCTTACTAGTTGACATGCAAGCCGCAAAACGCCCACTAGTTCACTAGTAAGATCATTTTGACGCTTACTCGTGAACATGTAAGCCACAAAACGCCCACTAGTTCACTAGTAAGGTCATTTTGACGCTTACTAGTGAACATGTAAGCCACAAAACGCCCACTAGTTCATTAGGAAGATCATTTTGAGGCTTACTTGTTGACATGTAAGCCGCAAAACGCCCACTAGTTCACTACTAAGATCATTTTGACGCTTACTCGTGAACATGTAAGCCACAAAACGGCCACTAGTTCACTGGTAAGATCATTTTGAGGCTTACTAGTGAACATTTAAGCCACAAAACGCCCACTAGTTCACTAGTAAGATCATTTTGAGGCTTAATAGTTGACATGTAAGCCACAAAATCCCCACTAGTTCACTAGTAAGATCATTTTGAGGCTTACTAGTTGACATGTAAGCCGCAAAACGCCCACTAGTTCACTGGTAAGATCATTTTGAGGCTTACTAGTGAACATGTAAGGCCATAAATGTGCCCACTAGTTCACTAGTAAGATCATTTTGAGGCTTACTAGTTGACATGTAAGCCACAAACGCCCACTAGTTCACTGGTAAGATCATTTTGAGGCTTACGAGTGAAGATGTAAGCCACAAAACGCCCACTAGTTCACTAGTAAGATCATTTTGAGGCTTACTAGTTGACATGTAAGCCACATAACGCTCACTAATTCACTAGTAAGGTCATTTTGACGCTTCCTAGTGAACATGTAAGCCACAAAACGCCCACTAGTTCATTAGTAAGATAATTTTGAGGCTTCCTTGTTGACATGTAAGCCGCAAAACTCCCACTAGTTCACTCGTAAGATAATTTTGAGGCTTACTAGTTGACATGCAAGCCGCAAAACACCCACTAGTTCACTAGTAAGATCATTTTCACGCTTACTCGTGAAGATGTAAGCCACAAAACGCCCACTACTATCCTAGTAAGATCATTTTGGGGCTTACTAGTTGACATGTAAGCCACAAAATCCCCACTAGTTCACTAGTAAGATCATTTTGAGGCTTACTAGTTGACATGTAAGCCGCAAAACGCCCACTAGTTTACTGGTAAGATCATTTTGAGGCTTACTAGTGAACATGTAAGGCCATAAATGTGCCCACTAGTTCACTAGTAAGATCATTTTGAGGCTAACTAGTTGACATGTAAGCCACAAAACGCCCACTAGTTCACTAGTAAGATCATTTTGAGGCTTACAAGTGAAGATGTAAGCCACAAAACGCCCACTAGTTTACTAGTAAGATCATTTTGACGCTTACTAGTGAACACGGAAGGCCATAAATGTGCCCACTAGTTCACTAGTAAGATCATATTGAGGCTTACTATTTGACATATAAGCCACAAAACGCCCACTAGTTCACTAGTAAGATCATTTTGAGGCTTACTAGTGAACATGTAAGCCACAAAACGCCCACTTGTTCACTAGTAAGATCATTTTGACGCTTACTAGTGAACATGTAAGCCACAAAACGCTCACTAGTTCACAAGTAAGGTCATTGTGACGCTTACTAGTGAACACGTAAGCCACAAAAGAACCCACTAGTTCACTATTAAGATCATTTTGAGGCTTACTAGTTGACATGTAAGCCGCAAAACGCCCACTAGTTCACGAGTAAGATCATTTTCACGCTTACTAGTTGACATGTAAGGCCATAAACGTGCCCACTAGTTCACTAGTAAGATCATTTTGAGGCTTACTAGTTGACATGTAAGCCACAAAATGCCCACTAGTTCTCTAGTAAGATCATTTTGAGGCTTACTAGTGAAGATGTAAGCCACAAAACGCCCACTTGTTCACTAGTAAGATCATTTTGACGCTTACTAGTTAACATGTAAGCCACAAAACGCCCACTAGTTCACTAGTAAGATAATTTTGAGGCTTACTTGTTGACATGTAAGCCGCAAAATGCCCACTAGTTCACTCGTAAGATCATTTTGTGGCTTACTAGTTGACATGCAAGCCGCAAAACGCCCACTAGTTCACTAGTAAGATCATTTTGACGCTTACTAGTGAACATGTAAGGCCATAAATGTGCCCACTAGTTCACTAGTAAGATCATTTTGAGGCTTACTCGTTGACATGTAAGCCACAAAACGCTCACTAATTCACTAGTAAGGTCATTTTGACGCTTACTAGTGAACATGTAAGCCACAAAACGCCCACTAGTTCATTAGTAAGATCATTTTGAGGCTTACTTGTTGACATGTAAGCCGCAAAACGGCCACTAGTTCACTAGTAAGATCATTTTGACGCTTACTCGTGAACATGTAAGCCACAAAACGCCCACGAGTTCACTGGTAAGATCATTTTGAGGCTTACTAGTGAACATGTAAGGCCATAAATGTGCCCACTAGTTCACTGGTAAGATCATTTTGAGGCTTACTAGTTGACATGTAAGCCACAAAACGCCCCTTAGCTCACTCGTAAGATCATTTTGAGGCTTACTAGTGAACATGTAAGCCACAAAACGCTCATTAGTTCACTAGTAAGGTCATTTTGACCCTTACTCGTGAACATGTAAGCCACAAAACGGCCACTAGTTCACTAGTAAGATCATTTTGAGGCTTACTATTGAACATGTAAGCCACAAAACGGCCACTAGTTCACTAGTAAGATCATTCTGACGCTTACCGGTGAACATGTAAGCCACAGAACGCCCACTAGTTCACTAGTAAGATCATTTTGAGGCTTACTAGTGAACATGTAAAGCCATAAATGTGCCCACTAGTTCACTAGTAAGATCATTTTGACACTTACTAGTGAACATGTAAGCCACAAAACGCTCACTAGTTCACTAGTAAGATCATTTTGAGGCTTACTCGTGAACATGTAAGGCCATAAATGTGCCCACTAGTTCACTAGTAAGATCATTTTGAGGCTTAGTAGTTGACATGTAAGCCACAAAATGCCCACTAGTTCACTAGTAAGATCATTGTGAGGCTTACTAGTGAACATGTAAGCCACAAAACGCTCACTAGTTCACTAGTAAGATCATTTTGAGGCTTACTAGTTGACATGTAAGCCGCAAAACGCCAACTAGCTCACTCGTAAGATCATTTTGACTCTTACTAGTGAACATGTAAGCCGCAAAACGCACACTAGTTCACTAGTAAGATCATTTTGAGGCTTACTAGTTGACATGTAAGCCGCAAAACGCCTACTAGTTCACTAGTAAGATCATTTTGAGGCTTACTCGTGAACATGTAAGGCCATAAATGTGCCCACTAGTTCACTAGTAAGATCATTTTGAGGCTTAGTAGTTGACATGTAAGCCACAAAATGCCCACTAGTTCACTAGTAAGATCATTGTGAGGCTTACTAGTTGACATGTAAGCCGCAAAACGCCAACTAGCTCACTCGTAAGATCATTTTGACTCTTACTAGTGAACATGTAAGCCGCAAAACGCACACTAGTTCACTAGTAAGATCATTTTGAGGCTTACTAGTTGACATGTAAGCCGCAAAACGGCCACTAGTTCACTAGTAAGATCATTTTGACGCTTACTCGTGAACATGTAAGCCACAAAACGCCCACGAGTTCACTGGTAAGATCATTTTGAGGCTTACTAGTGAACATGTAAGGCCATAAATGTGCCCACTAGTTCACTGGTAAGATCATTTTGAGGCTTACTAGTTGACATATAAGCCGCAAAACCCCCACTAGTTCACTGGTAAGATCATTTTGAGGCTTACTTGTTGACATGTAAGCCGCAAAACGGCCACTAGTTCACTAGTAAGATCATTTTGACGCTTACTCGTGAACATGTAAGCCACAAAACGCCCACGAGTTCACTGGTAAGATCATTTTGAGGCTTACTAGTGAACATGTAAGGCCATAAATGTGCCCACTAGTTCACTGGTAAGATCATTTTGAGGCTTACTAGTTGACATGTAAGCCACAAAATCCCCACTAGTTCACTAGTAAGATCATTTTGAGGCTTACTAGTTGACATATAAGCCGCAAAACCCCCACTAGTTCACTGGTAAGATCGTTTTGAGGCTTACTAGTGAACATGTAAGGCCATAAATGTGCCCACTAGTTCACGAGTAAGATCATTTTGAGGCTTACTAGTTGACATGTAAGCCACAAAACGCCCACTAGTTCACTAGTAAGATCATTTTGAGTCTTACTAGTGAACATGTAAGCCACAAAACGCCCACTAGTTCACTAGTAAGATCATTTTGACGCTTACTAGTGAACATGTAAGCCACAAAACGCTCACTAGTTCATAAGTAAGGTCATTGTGACGCTTACTAGTGAACATGTCATCCACAAAAGAACCCACTAGTTCACTAGTAAGATCATTTTGAGGCTTACTAGTTGACATGTAAGCCACAAAACGCCCCTGAGCTCACTCGTAAGATCATTTTGAGGCTTACTAGTGAACATGTAAGCCACAAAACGCTCATTAGTTCACTAGTAAGGTCATTTTGACACTTACTCGTGAAAATGTAAGCCACAAAACGGCCACTAGTTCACTAGTAAGATCATTTTGAGGCTTACTATTGAACATGTAAGCCACAAAACGGCCACTAGTTCACTAGTAAGATCATTCTGACGCTTACCGGTGAACATGTAAGCCACAGAACGCCCACTAGTTCACTAGTAAGATCATTTTGAGGCTTACTAGTGAACATGTAAAGCCATAAATGTGCCCACTAGTTCACTAGTAAGATCATTTTGACACTTACTAGTGAACATGTAAGCCACAAAACGCTCACTAGTTCACTAGTAAGATCATTTTGAGGCTTACTCGTGAACATGTAAGGCCATAAATGTGCCCACTAGTTCACTAGTAAGATCATTTTGAGGCTTAGTAGTTGACATGTAAGCCACAAAATGCCCACTAGTTCACTAGTAAGATCATTGTGAGGCTTACTAGTGAACATGTAAGCCACAAAACGCTCACTAGTTCACTAGTAAGATCATTTTGAGGCTTACTAGTTGACATGTAAGCCGCAAAACGCCAACTAGCTCACTCGTAAGATCATTTTGACTCTTACTAGTGAACATGTAAGCCGCAAAACGCACACTAGTTCACTAGTAAGATCATTTTGAGGCTTACTAGTTGACATGTAAGCCGCAAAATGCCTACTAGTTCACTAGTAAAATCATTTTGACGCTTACTAGTGAACATGTAAGCCACAAAACACTCACTAGTTCACTAGTAAAGTCATTTTGACACTTACTAGTGAACATGTAAGCCACAAAACGCTCTCTAGTAAGATCATTTTGAGGCTTACTAGTGAACATGTAAGGCCATAAATGTGCCCACTAGTTCACTAGTAAGATCATTTTGAGGCTTACTAGTTGACATGTAAGCCGCAAAACGCCCACTAGGTCACTCGTAAGATCATTATGACGCTTACTAGTGAACATGTGAGCCGCAAAACGCACACTAGTTCACTAGTAAGATCATTTTGAGGCTTACTAGTTGACATATAAGCCGCAAAACGCCTACTAGTTCACTAGTAAGATCATTTTGACGCTTACTAGTGAACATGTTAGGTCATAAATGTGCCCACTAGTTCACTAGTAAGATCATTTTGAGGCTTACTAGTTGACATGTAAGCCGCAAAACGCCCACTAGTTCACTAGTAAGATCATTTTTATGCTTACTAGTGAACATGTAAGGCCATAAATGTGCCCACTAAGTCACTAGTAAGATCATTTTGACGCCCACTAGTTCACTAGTAAGATCATTTTGAGGCTTACAAGTGAAGATGTAAGCCACAAAACGCCCACTAGTTTACTAGTAAGATCATTTTGACGCTTACTAGTGAACACGTAAGGCCATAAATGTGCCCACTAGTTCACTAGTAAGATCATATTGAGGTTTACTATTTGACATGTAAGCCACAAAACGCCCACTAGTTCACTAGTAAGATCATTTTGAGGCTTACTAGTGAACATGTAAGCCACAAAACGCCCACTAGTTCACTAGTAAGATCATTTTGACGCTTACTAGTGAACATGTAAGCCACAAAACACTCACTAGTTCACTAGTAAAGTCATTTTGACACTTACTAGTGAACATGTAAGCCACAAAACGCTCTCTAGTAAGATCATTTTGAGGCTTACTAGTGAACATGTAAGGCCATAAATGTGCCCACTAGTTCACTAGTAAGATCATTTTGAGGCTTAGTAGTTGACATGTAAGCCACAAAATGCCCACTTGTTCACTAGTAAGATCATTTTGAGGCTTACTAGTTGACATGTAAGCCGCAAAACGCCCACTAGCTCACTAGTAAGATCATTTTGACGCTTACTAGTGAACATGTAAGGCCATAAATGTGCCCACTAGTTCACTAGTAAGGTCATTTTGACGCTTACTAGTGAACATGTAAGCCACAAAACGCTCACTAGTAAAGTCATTTTGAGGCTTACTAGTGAAGATGTAAGCCACAAAACGCCTCCTAGTTCACTAGTAAGATCATTTTGACGCTTACTAGTGAACATGTAAGCCACAAAACGCTCACTAGTTCACTAGTAAGATCATTTTGAGGCTTACTCGTGAACATGTAAGGCCATAAATGTGCCCACTAGTTCACTAGTAAGATCATTTTGAGGCTTAGTAGTTAACATGTAAGCCACAAAACGCCCACTAGTTCACTAGTAAGATCATTTTGAGGCTTACTAGTTGACATGTAAGCCACAAAACGCTCACTAATTCACTAGTAAGGTCATTTTGACGCTTACTAGTGAACATGTAAGCCACAAAACGCCCACTAGTTCATTAGTAAGATAATTTTGAGGCTTCCTTGTTGACATGCAAGCCGCAAAACACCCACTAGTTCACTAGTAAGATCATTTTGACGCTTACTCGTGAACATGTAAGCCACAAAACGCCCACTACTATACTAGTAAGATCATTTTGAGGCTTACAAGTGAACATGTAAGGCCATAAATGTGCCCACTAGTTCACTCGTAAGATCATTTTGGGACGTACTAGTTGACATGTAAGCCACAAAATCCCCACTAGTTCACTAGTAAGATCATTTTGAGGCTTACTAGTTGACATGTAAGCCACAAAACGCCCACTAGTTCACTGGTAAGATCATTTTGAGGCTTACTAGTGAACATGTAAGACCATAAATGTGCCCACTAGTTCACTAGTAAGATCATTTTGAGGCTAACTAGTTGACATGTAAGCCACAAAACGCCCACTAGTTCACTAGTAAGATCATTTGGAGGCTTACAAGTGAATATGTAAGCCACAAAACGCCCACTAGTTTACTAGTAAGATCATTTTGACGCTTACTAGTAAGATCATTTTGACGCTTACTAGTGAACACGTAAGGCCATAAATGTGCCCACTAGTTCACTAGTAAGATCATATTGAGGCTTACTATTTGACATAAAAGCCACAAAACGCCCACTAGTTCACTAGTAAGATCATTTTGAGGCTTACTAGTGAACATGTAAGCCACAAAACGCCCACTAGTTCACTAGTAAGATCATTTTGACTCTTACTAGTGAACATGTAAGCCACAAAACGCCCACTAGTTCACTAGTAAGATCATTTTGAGGCTTACAAGTGAAGATGTAAGCCACAAAACGCCCACTCGTTTACTAGTAAGATCATTTTGACGCTTACTAGTGAACACGTAAGGCCATAAATGACGTTGATGACGTGGACAAGGAGCAGTTCTATCATAAGCTCCAGACGACTGTCGATGGCATCCCCTCCAATGACATCTTGGTGATCGCAGGAGACTGGAATGCGCGCACCGGACCGGCGACTGACACCACGCAACGAGTGCTGGGCCGTTTTGCTCTGGGAAGACGCTGCGACAATGGCGAACGGCTCGTTAACTTCGCCGCCTCAAATCGCCTAGTCGTGATGAATACACGCTTCCAACACCCCCAACATCAGCTAGTCACCTGGTACTCGAACGATGGGCGGACGACTAACCAGATTGACTACATACTGGTTCGGTCACGTTGGGCGAGTTCAGTCCTCGACGCACGGGCGTACCGTGGAGCAGACACGGGAGGCAAGAGCGGCTCCGACCACGTGCTTGTGCGTGCTACCCTTCGCATCAGACTTAAAGTTAATCGCCCTTCAAAACGCACCATGCGGATTGATGTCGCGAAATTGAAGCTGGATGGAGGGAAGAATTTTCAAGTGGAGGTCCAAAACCGCTTCGCTCAACTACAACCGGCTTCCAATGAGCCAGAGCAGGAGTGGCGAGAACTCAAATCTACCATCATTGCAGCTGCACGCTCACACCTCATCTCCACCAAACGCCAGAACCGTTACTGGATCACTGCAAACACTCTGGCCCTTGCAGAACGATCCAGGCTTGCGCGAGTAACGGGAGCAGCCAACTTCCGCGAACTACGGCGACTTACCACTCGGGCGATTCGGGCAGATCGAAATGCCTATTGGTGCGACTTTGCCGAAGAAACTGAGAGGGCCGCCGCTGCGGGAGATACCCGCAAGCTTTATCAGCTGGTAAAGAAGGCCAGCAGGAAATCCGCTGGAGTCAGCGAAACAATCTGCACAGTGAACGGTTCTGTGATAACCTCCCTAGAGGAACGGCTGCAACGTTGGCGCGAACACTTCGAAGTCCTACTCAATCACCCACCACCAGTGTTGGCGCCTGTGCTTCCTGCAATTGATGAGGAGTACGACTGCAGCTCGGACCCACCTACGGTAGACGAAATTCGAGGCGTCCTGCTTCAGCTCAGGAATAATAAAGCCCCAGGTGAAGACGGCATCCCGGCGAGAGTTTACAAAAGCAACATTGACGTCTTTGCAGCGTGGCTTCATCGCGTATACAACGCCGTATGGACGTCCGAGACCATCCCGGATGACTGGAGCGAAGCAGTGTTAATACCCCTTTTCAAGAAGGGAGACAAGAAGCTGTGCACCAACTACAGAGGCATTAGCCTTCTCGATGTGGCTGCAAAAGCATTCGTCGTCCTTCTGCTGAAACGCTTCCAGATGGCCCGTGACCACCGGACTCGCCCAACTCAGGGTGGCTTTCGCCCCGGAAGGGGATGTGTAGACCAGATTTTTAGCCTGCGTCGCACCTTGGAGCAACGATGGGCCTACCAACAACCAACAGTCGTGTGCTTCATCGACTTTGCCGCAGCATTTGATTCAGTTGACCGGGGTGTGTTGTGGATGATCATGAAGGCTGACGGGATCCCTGTGAAACTGCTTCGGCTCATCCAGGGCTACTACCGGTCAACCCGAGTCCGAGTGCGGGCCTACGGCAGCGAATCAGAAACCTTTGAGGTGCGGTCGGGTGTCCGACAAGGCTGCGCGCTCTCACCAACCTTATTCAACTATGCCATCGACCACATTCTCAACACTGCTCTCCATGGCTTTGAGGGAGTGAGGGTCGGCCGAGATGTCACAGTGTCGGACCTGGCATACGCAGATGACATCGCTCTACTTGGAAACACGTTCGAGGAAGTTGAAAACGCGCTGATGAAAATCCATCGAA